>NW_025110915.1:1740000-1975136 GCF_015476425.1 Leptopilina heterotoma
CATTTTTAGCATTATGTGTTGTGAAAAGAGAGGAAAATTAACATTAGATATATATTTTTTCGTATAAGTTTTATTGATCGTAAATTGCATAACAAATGTTTAAGTAAAAAATTATTTCCACAAAAATATTTGAAAAATAAAAGAAAATATACATGTCTGACATAAATTTACTTGTACTACTGAAATATATATTCTGTATACTACTGATTTTGACTGACAGTATATTTTTGATGGAAATAATTAAAAAGGAATAGAAAAATGAAAAATGTCTGACAAATATTTGTTTTTACTACTGAAAGTAAACAGTTGATAATAAATTGCCTGACTATAAAAGTTTTACTACTGAAAGTAAAAAAAGTCTGACCGAATTTTTTTAATACTACTGAAATTAATATTAAAATTGCAAAAATGTCAGGTCTGACTAAAATAATGTTATACTACTTAAAATATTTATTCACGTTTAAAATAGATGTTTTTTAGTAATTATTTATTACAAATACTGTATAAAAAATAATTAGAGAAACACTGTCTGACCTAAATCGTATAATACTACTGGAATTAATATCGCAAGTACTAAAAAAATTAGGTCTAACTAAACTATTCTTTTACTACTGAAAACATTGTTCTTTATTCTTTGTCTGTTTAGACTGTGATTCTATTACAAATGCACAGGAAGAAATGATGAAAGGAACTTTGTCTGGCCAAACTTTTTATTTCTACTGAAAATATTATTTCAAGTGGTGAATAAATAAAAGTCTGGCTGAAATAGTGTTTTATTACTTAAAATCAAGTTTTTTGTTTATCTAATTTAATTTAATTTAATTTAATTTAATTTAATTTTTAATTTAAATTAATTAGTTTAATTTTTAGTAAAACTGTATAATTATTTATACTGAAAACAAAATAATTAAAAAGAAAAACCGCCTGACCAAAATTGACTATTACTACTGCTGCGTAAACCATAAGGCCATGGAGAAATTTTGTCTGAGAAGAATACACTTTTACAACTTTTCTACTTTCACTTTTACCAATTTCGAATTAAGAGGAACTTTTACAAAAAAAAGATCACGAACATGTAAAATTTCCTGTCTGACCAAAACTGACTTTTACTACTCTTATACATACTTCACAAGAATTAAAAATACACCTCTCTCTTTTCTTAAAACTTTCACCAAAAAGCAACACAAAATATTTATGTAGCTAAATATTTACTGAGCGCATTAACAAATAATTTGCATAAAATTCAAAGAGGAGAAAAATTCGAATCGACAAACAATTTAGAGAAAAATTGCGAAAGAGTAAAAATAAAATTGAGAAACTTGAAGAGCGGCATTAACCGAGAGAGATTCCAAAGGCACACTATCTCGTCCCTTTTTCATCATCTATATTTAATCGCTTCAAGTACGTTTTTTACAGTTTCTTTAGTTAATGTTCCTCGGTTCATGGGAATCGTACATCTTAAGGACTTTTAAAAGGTTTCTTTGACAACTTAAGTAACAACAGTGATATCAGTGGAAAGCAGTTAAGCCCCGTAAACTCTATACACACAAGGAAACAGGAGGAATAAAATAAAAAAAAAGAAAAAAAAAAAAGAACGTCCGGTACGTGAAGTCGTAGATATTTAACGACACAATTTCAAAAGAGAGAGAGAGAGAGAAACTCTTTTCTCTCACAACCAGAGAAGAGAGGATACACACTAAAAAAAAAGTTTTACTTTCAGCCTATTTTTGAGGCTGAATTTATGATGTAAACGGAGTCAGCCCCGTTAAACAAGGACAGACTTATGTGAAATACATGGGCTGAATTTAAGGTGTAAACGGAGTCAGACTTTTTTTTTACTGTGTAGAGAAAGAGAGGAGAGACTCGGTTACAATTGTGGAGAGGAAAAAAATATATAGGCATCTAAAGGTTAGGATTGTATCAGCTTCGAGTATAAGAAACAGTTTACATTTACTAAAAGTTTCCAATTGCACCCGAGTGAATCCACTTTATTTTACTCTTGGAACCGTCATTTTACTACCAACAGTGGGGCGCAAGGGACGCACTGTAAGAGAAAAGGCCGAGGGGCTTGTGTTCTTAAAACGACTTCAAAGTCGTCCCAGAGTCCTTCTGTAATCCTCGCAGGAAGGGGGTTGAAAGGGGGGAAGAGGATGGAGAGTGGAAAAACTGTTCCAACGTACCTTTCTCTTGTTAACCAGTGCGAGAGCCACCTGATCGAGAAGCATCGAAATTTTATTCGATTTCGAGTTTTACTTTTGTTCGCCCTAATACAATGTATTTTTTCCTCAATACATTCCTTCGTTTTATTCCACAGATTTCGAATGTCGAAAGTTTAAAAAACTTTTTATTCGTGAAATAAAAAAAATATCGAACTCTATTTTATTTAATTCAAGTGAACCAGAAAGTGACCAAATTTACTTTTGTAGTAAAATCAAAATCGTCTCGAGAAGATTTTTTTTTTAAAATTACAATGATAGGAAAACTTTTTGAAAGAAATTATTCAGAGGGTTAATTATGTGATTACATTTTTACTTTGACTTTTATTTTCACTTTCCTATTTACTTTCACTTTCTTATATTTTATCACCATCAATTTCACTTTGATCCATTCGATAAATGGAACTGTCGATCATATTAATTTTTTTACCCTCAAGGGACACAACTAGTGTGACTGAAAAAAACGGTGATTTTTAGGAATTTTTTTCAGGGAAATTATTGCATCTAATTTTTTTTAAAGTTTTGTTACATGTATATTTATATAAAAAGTGAACATTTTGTAATTTTTTCAAAGAAAAATATCTTTTTTTAAAGAGTTATTCGCTATCTCCTGAGTATCCAAAAAAAAATGTTCCCCCACTGCTGCAGTGATTACGGCCTTCTCAGTGACTGAAATAAAAAAAAACCAAAAAGATTATTAAACTAGAAGATATTTGCCGTACAATGATTCTCGGATTTAAAAACATATTGAATTGCAACAAAATGGCGGAGTTTTAAAAAAAAACTTTTAAATTTCGCCAAAAAAATCCGATGGTTCTTGGCATCCCAAAATTTTATTTTTTATCCAATCAAAAAACTGGAGCCTCATTGTACGGCAAATATCATCTAGTTTAATAATCTTTTTGGTTTTTTTTATTTCAGTCACTGAGAAGGCCGCAATCACTGCAGCAGTGGGGGAACTTTTTTTTTTTGGATACTCAGGAGATAGCGAATAACTCTTTAAAAAAAAGATATTTTTCTTTGAAAAAATTACAAAATGTTCACTATTTATATAAATATATATGTACAAAACTTAAAAAAAAATTAGATGCAATAATTTCTCTGAAAAAATTTCCTAAAAATCACCGTTTTTTTCAGTCACTCACACTAGTTGTGCCCCAAGATTTAATTTATCGACAGCTGACTGAAAAAGGAAAATAAAATATTATTTTAACATTTAAAAAATATAATATTAAATTTACAATATTAGGAAAATATTATAATATTGAATTATTAATAATAAACAATTAATAATTGTAACTCTTCAGGATAAAATTAGCAATTTTAAAAATTATAGAATTTAAAAATTTGTAATTCAAATTTTTGTTGAAAACACTAAAAAAATACAATTATGGAAAAACTACAAATAATTGCAGAAATTCAATTATTTTCAAAAGTAATAAAATTCTTCTCATAAAATTCAATTATCTTTCAAATTTAAAAAAAAATTTTCGTCAAAATCCCAATTATCTTTAGAAATAACAAAATTCTTCCCTAAAGTTCAATTATTTTCAAATCAATTTCAAATTCTCAAAAATAGTACGCAAACATTTAATTATTTTCATAAATAATAGAAATTTCTCAGGAATTCAATTATTTACAAATTTTTATTAAATTCCTTCGAATTATTTCAATTATTTTTATAAATTATAAAATTTTTTTTAAGGAATTTAATTATTTTCATAAAAAATAATAAAAAATTTAACAGGAATTCAATTATTAAAAATGAAATTTGCATATTTCTAATACAATTTTAATCAAATTCCTCAAAAAATGTCATTGTTCTTAAAAATTTTATTAAAATTCGTCGAAAGAATTCAATAATTTAAAAATTTGTTAATAAAATTATGTATAAGAATTCAATTTTGAAAAATAATTCAATTCTTGCAACGAATTTTATTAAATTTTTTTTTTAATAATTGAATTTTTTTGAGAAATTGTATAAAAATAGTAGATTTTGAAAATATTTGAATTTTAGTGAAGAATTTCATTATTTGTGAAATGAAAATTAAATTCTTAGAAGAATTTTTTGAAAATAATTACATTTTTCGAGGAATTAAACTTGTATTAAAAATAATTGAAATCCCATGGAAAATTTTATTATTTATTAAAATATTAATTGAATTCTTACAACGAATACAATAATTTTTTACTATAAAATAATTATTTTATCTCTGGAACATCTTTAATTAATTTTTAAAAAATGAAGAAATCGATTGCTCCGTGTCTTTGACTCGGATTAATCGATTTCTTCATTTTTTATAACAATATTTTTAATGTTATTCAATTTTAAAAGATTTGAATTTGAAATTTTTGAAATTCTCAATTCTTATGGAAAAATAATTAAAGATTATTATAGTTAATTATAACACTCGACTCTTAATAAACTAAATCTTAATGGACATAAAACATTCAAATTCAACGATTTATAAAAATAACATTTTTATAAAATTATTTCTGTTGTTAAATATTTTTATTATATAGTAAATGCTTCATAATAAAAATATTTTCTTTTTTTTTTAAATAAAACTATTTTTCAACAGAAATAGTTTACTTTTCGATTTATTCTAAAGATCAAAATAAAAAATTTTTTTCTGAATAAATTGAATTAAAAATAAATTTATTTATTTTCATTAAAATAAGTTCTTTTTTTCTTGAATTTAAGAAGAAAAATTTTTTGTAAAGATTAAAGGGAAGTTTCAAGAAGTTTTGCATGCTCGTGTAATTCTGAGTAGGGCGCACACAAGTTGCGCAGTGTTTTAACATTTCGGAGAAGTTTCCAGTGAAACATTTAATCGCTATTATTGTTTACTCGCTCTGTTAATCAAATAGTTTTAAACCTTTCTCTTCTTGGGGAACTTGTAAACCCTTTCGGAAGCTGTAAATTTCTCTCGAAACAATATTAAACTAAAACGATGTAAATTCTTTTTTTCTCTATAAATACATATATACACAATCACAACCAAACGTAGGTAAACTTTCCAAGCTTCGCTAAAGATTTGTAAAAAAAAATTTTCATAGTTTTTTATAATTACTTTATAGATAATTAGCATAATATTTTTTTTATTATTTCTAGTAAATTTTGTTGATTTATTATTTTCTATTGTAGTATTTTATTATATATAATTTTTTTGATTATTTGTTTCTTTTTATTATACTTTACCCATTTCTATTTATTACATGTTAAATATTTTTTTATTATCAATTTCAACATTTATCGTAGTGTTTTTATTCCTGTGATTTTTTTTATTCCCTGTTTATTATTTTACAGCCTACTTTATTTTTATTGTTTATTTAATGTATAATTGTTTTTATTTGACTTTTATGACTTTTGCTATATCACTTTATTAATTTTATTTACCGATTTTAATTTTATCGCTTCTTTATTTGCCAATTATTGTTTTATTCTCTTATTATTATCGAATTATTTATTTTATACATTGTTTTTCTTTTATTTGACTGTTATTATTATTTTTTTATTTATTTGCAGATTATTATTGTCCGCTGTTCGATTTACTATATTACTTTATATTTTATTTTTTATCACGCCTTGTTTTCTTGATTTATTGCTTCATTTTTTATCGTCACTTGTTATTTTATTTTCTACTTGTATTTTATTTAATTTCTTGTCTAATTTCCTTTTTTCGGTTTTTTAACAATTTTTTTAGTCTTTAAAATTTGAATAATAATTTTAGTAAATAAATTCATTCTTTTTAATATTAAATTAATTAAATTTAAAACGAAGTCGGAAGAAATGTGATCAAATTTGAAAATGTAAAAGAATTTTAAAACTCGGAGAAGAGTAATTTTTTTTTAAGGAAGTAAGACTCAGGAAGTGACGCTAATCCGGAAGAAAGAAAGAGTGGGGGAATTTAGAATTTCTTCTAACAAAGTAACATGTAAATCAAATATCGAAGATTTTTGAATAAAACTTCGTTGATTGGACGGGAAAATCTTTTTCGAGATTAATGTCAAGGATCAGTCGAGATTATGTTGCCGGAGAATTAGAGAAAGAAAGTAACAAACGTTTGATTCTAGAGTTACATCAAGTGGGTTAGTTTACTCAATCCGCTTGTCCATTGTCTTACAATCGAAAAACGATCGAGTCTAGCAGGAACGTTGAGCTTTACAGGAAGCAATTCTCTCTTTGTTTCTCTCCTTCTTTCCTCACCTTTTTCCATCGATTCCTCCTTTTTACCTTTTCCTGTGAAAGAACCGCTTCCTCACGGAATTAGAGGGCAAAAGTTTCCCTTTTTCATTCTCCCCCCCCTCCTTCTCCTTACACTCTCGCTACTTCTCGTCGTGGGGCGTCTAATAAATATTAACAAGAACCGCGGTGAAATGATAATAATCCACGAAACTTCTTCTTCTTCTTCTTCTATTTCTTCAGGGAGAGAGACAGACTACGCGACTGGGAGTTATAAATATAAAAGCCCTGAGAAAGAAGAAAAAAAGATTAAAAAAAGATCAAAAAATAAGAAAAAGATAAAAAAGATTTAAAAAAAGATAAGAAAAAGATAAAAAAAGATTAAAAAGAAGACAAAAAAGATGTGATAAACATAGTGGAAAAAATTTTAGCTGACAAGATTTTTTTATTACCACTGGTACTATTATTTCAAGGACTAAAAAATTTAGGTCAGATTATAAAAGCCTTTTACTACTGAAAATATTGTTGTACCTTATTTGTCTATCTAAACTTTAATTTTATGTCAAATTCATTGGAAAAAATAATGAAAGCAACTTTGTCTGACCGAATTCGTTTCATACTACTAGAATAAACATTGCAAGTAAACAAATGTCAAGTCTGATTATTACATTGTTTTACTACTGAATATATTTATTTACATATGCAATAAAAGTCTTTTTAATAACTATTTATAACAAATACAGTGTAAAAAATAATCATATAAACTCTGTCTGACCGAATTTGTTTCATACTACTGGAATTAATATTACAATTGCAAAAATGTCAGGTCTGACTAAAATAATGGACAGACTACTTAAAATATGTTCTACTACTTAAAATATAGATTAAGGTTAAAAATACAATTTTTTTCTGAACTATTTATTTAAAATTCAGTGTAAAAAATAATCAGAGAAACTTTGTCTGACCTAATTCGTTTAATACTACTGTAACTAATATTGCAATTGAAAAAATGAAAGGTCTGACTAAAATAGTAAATTACTACTAAAAATATTTATTTTTTTTGCAATAAAATCTGCTTTATAACTATATTAATTACAAAATACAAATACAGTGCAAAAAACATTTAGAGAAACATTGTCTGACCAAATTCGCTTTATACTACTGGAATTAATATTGCAAGTTACAAAAGTGCCTTGTCTGACTAAAGAAGTGTTTGTCTACTGAAAATATTTATTTTTATCTGCAATAAAAGTCTTCTTATTAATTATCCGTTTTAAATACAGTGTAAACAATAATCAGAGAAACTTTGTCTGACGAAATGCTTTTACTACTACAGAAATTATTATTGCAAGTTCATAAACGTCAGATTTGATTAAAAAAGTGTTTTACTGATGAAAAATTTTTATTTATGTGTAAAATAAAAATAAATATTAAAAACCAATTTATTACAAATAAAATGTAAAAAATTGCTAGTGAATCTATATCTGACCGAATTCGCCTAATACCACTGGAGTTAATATTTTAATTTGTAAAAGTGACTGGTCTGACTAAAATAGTAGTTTACTACTGAAAATTTGTATCTATGTTTAAAATAAAAGTCTTGTTATTACTAATTCATGACAAATACAGTGTGAAAAGAATCAGAAAAACTATGTCTGACCAAATTTGTATAATTCTACTGGAATTAATATCAAAAGTGCTAAAATTTGTAGGTCTGACTTAAGTAGTCTTTTACTACTGAAAAGACTACTTTAGTCAGACCTACAAATTTTAGCACTTTTGATATTAATTCCAGTAGAATTAAACAAATTTGGTCAAACTTTCATTTTATTACAATTACAGCGAGGAACATTATGAGCGAAACTTTGTTTGACCAAATTGTTTTACCACTACTGAAAATAATATTACAAGTGCTAAATAAATTAAATTTATAGCTGAAATAAAGGAAAAAGAAAAAATAAGGAAAAAAGATTTTAAAAAGATAAAAAAAATTTAAATAAAGCAAAAGAGATTAAAAAAAAAGATAGAAACAAAAGGAAAGGAAAGTAAAGGAAAAAGGAGAAAAAAAGAGAGGAGCCGAAATATTTCCTTACGCGTCTTCAAGAAGCAAGATAAATAACTCCCAATGAGATTTCAAAAATAAGATGAAAATAAAAATTATTTTTTAATTTCCCTGTTTTCTACGAAGGCGAAATAAAATCTCCCATCCTCCCATTCTTCCCCTCTCTTTATCATCATCTGCTAAATATGCGAGAGAATTCCCACTGGAGGACCTATTTGATCTTTCATGAAACAATAGCAATTCTCCTTTTTACGATCTCCTTCCTCAATTTATACAAATTCAAATACTATCGAGAGAGAGAGCAAAAGCGAGAGAGAGAATGAAATATAAAAATTATCCTTCCAGGAAATGGAATTTTCAAGTGGAGTCGCGCGCGACAAAAATTGATTCGCTTAACCCGTTTATTGTACTCGTCCGAAATCTGACAAGCCTTGTGTAGCCATTTCCACAGTGAACGAAAAGCCGAAGGGTTGAAACAGCACCACCACCATCACCACCACGTGATGGCTCTGGATGGAGAGTAAGGGCAACGGCTATTCTAAGGGCTCGAGATTACAAGCCATTGTTCTCTGGCACCCTTTGTCTCAGCTTCCCTCCCCCTACTACTCCTCATTTTCCTCAAACCCCTTTCCCTCCAAAACAGAGACCCTCATCCTTTCACTCACTCCAAAGGTCTGGCTAAACCTACCGAACCCTCGTTCTTCTTTGTGTTTTTAATTCGCAACTTTGTAACCAGTCCGTCGTCACTGCCGAAAATCTCCCACTCATTGCTGTGCCACCCTTGGGAGGGGGGGGGTGAGGGGGGCAACAGCCTTCATCAATGTTTTAACCTACGTCAGAACTTTATGCAGGAATTTTTTTTTTACCTTCTTGTTTTACAATGAATATATATGCTACCGAAACTTGTTTTTTATTCGAGTTATGTTCTTAATCTTTCTCTCTTTTTTAGAAAAGAATATTTTACTTATGTTTTTTTCTATCCTTATATGGTTCTCTTTTTTCGTTTCTATGAGAAATTTTTTTTCTTTTTCGGAGAAAATAAATTTTGAATGTGCTTTTTGAAATTTTTAAGTGAATTTACAAATCCATGGAAGTTCTATGAAATAGATAGATTTTCATTTTTTAAAGATTCCATAAAATTTGCAAGTTTGTAATTTTGCGACGAAATTAACTATAATATTAATTTTCATATTCTTTCATTCATTCTGTCCGCAGTTTAAAGTTAGTTTTTGTGTATGCTTTTGTTTTTTTTTTCTTTAAAAAATATTGTTTGACAATTCGAAAATATGCAGGTATTTTTTTATGATTCATAATAAAATAATGATATAAGGAAATAATTTACATCATTTCTATTTCTTAATTACAATTGTTTTAATAAAATTTAAAGTTTTTTAGAAATAAAGAAAAAAAATTTTTATGAATTCTATTTGTCAATTAGAAATTTTAATTGAAAATTATTGAATTTTTAGAAAATAAAGGAAAAAATTTTACTCAAAAAAATGTTCTGTTACATTTATTTACGAATTTATCTAATTGAAAAATTTATTCATAAACATTAATAACTTCTTTTTAAAATAAATATTTAACTATTATTATTTTTCCATAGGAATTAAGATTTTCAAAAATTTTAAATTCAAACCTTATTGAAATTAAACAACTTTAAAAGTATTGTTATAAAAAATAAAGATATCGATTGCTTCGAGTCGAGGAATTGAATTATTTTTTTAAAATGGAATTCTTATACATAATTTTATTAACAAATTTTCAAATAATTGAATTCTTTCGACAAATTATAATAAAACTTTTAAGAATAATGCCATTTTTTGAGGAATTGGATTAAAATTGTATTAAAAATAATTGAAAATCTGCAATAAGTTTTATTATTTAACAAAATAATTGAATTATTGACAAGAATTTTATATAAAGTTTCAAACAATCGATATTTTTTGAAAAAATTTATGCAAATTTCATTTTTAATAATTGAATTCCTGTTGAATTTTTATTATTTATAAATATAATGAAATGTTTGCATACAATTTTATTAAATTTTTTTTTAAATAATTAATTTCTTTTGGTTAGTTTCATTAAAATAGTAGAGATATTGAAGATTATAAATTATTGAAGTAAAGGAAATTTTTGAAAATAATTGAAATTTTGACAAGAATTTTATTAAAAGTTTTGAAAGTAATTGAATTTTGAAGAAGGATTTGATTATTTATAAAGATATTTGAGATTTTGACGAGGTTTTTTTTTTAATTTTAAACATAATAATAATAATTTCATATGTTTGTGAGTCAAACAAAAATTTTTTTACACGTTTCATAAACTGATTTTTTTTTGCAAAATTAGAAAATTATAAATACTGTGGAAATTCTTTAAATTGTGAGAATTTTATAAATTCATTTTTGTAGAATTTCCAGTTTTGTAATTTTATGAAAAGATTTAAAATACCTACATTTCGATAAATAAAAACAAATTTTTAAAATTAATACGTAGCTTTAAATTTTTTTCCGATAAATTGTAAATTTAAAATAAAATTCTATGGACAACCCATGGAAATTCCCTGGAAACATTGTGAAAATTTATGGAATTTTTAAGCTTCGTAATTTAAAAAAAAGCAATCAAAATTTAATTAATAATTTCGCATTTTCACATAAAGTAACATCAAATTTTTAAAATTGATATTATAGCTTGTGAATGTTTTTTCTCTCAAAATTACAAAATTTGAAAGTTTTTATTCATTTTATAGAAATACCAAGGAATTTCCCTATTGAAATATTGTGGAAATGTCAAAGAATTTTTTTTCGGATTTTTCGACTCAGTTTTTTATTGTGTTAATTTTATTAATTAGTTAGTCAATAATAATCGTAGTGAATGAAGTGAAGCAAAATATTTAATAAAGAATAAATAAAACAGAAAGGAGTAAATTATACAGCGAACAATAAGTTTCCAATAAATAATTGAATAATAATAAAAATAAAAATTAGAATAAAATAATTATTATTTAAGGGGAGGGTACACTGATATTTTTAATTATATCAACAACAAAATAATTTGAATAATCCACAATATTATTTGCAAGGTAATTTTTTATGAGGAATTCAATGGTCAAAAAATATTTTGATCCTTTTTGAATTTTTCTTTTACTTAAAGATTGGTAGATTTTGAAATTCATGCGTAATTTTGTAGAATGTGTTTTTAATCCACAAAAAAATTGACGAATGAAAACATTGATTTTCATAATTTTTTAAGCATTTAAAAAAAATCTTTGTTTTTTGGCTGAAAATGATAAGAAAATATCATTATTATTCAATTTCATTATTTAAAAACTCATTTGTTTATTTTACTTACTAATTTCAGACCATAATTTTATCATATTTTTTAATCAAAAATTTAAAAAAGGTCAAAATATTTTCAGACCGATTTCATTTTATGACCATTGAATTCCTCACAAAAAATTACCTTGAAAAAAATTCTTTTCGTCCAGGGAAGAGAAATAAAAAAGTTCCTTTTTTCAAAAGAAAATATTTTTTTATTTAAAATAATAAACAAATTATAATTTGTTTAAAAAAATTAAAACAAAATGTCACTAAAAGTAATTTTTATGAAACTTAATATTCTTTTCGTTTAGGGAAGAAAAAAAATCCCCTTTTCCAAAATAAAACATTTTTCAAAACTGCATTTTTGAATGCTATATGTTTGACTTATATTTTCATCGAATTGGTGTCAGTACACATCTCGATTATAGAGCCGGTGGACGCGCGTCGTAAAACGATATTACCGTCAAGAATTTAATTCCTCAGTGAGGTTTTTATCATTATGCATGTATAGCGCGCGCACGGACTCTGCTCTTTTATTGCATTGCAGTTTCAACGTGAGTTATACTTTTTGATTGCATTTAGTAAACAGATTTTTTTTATATACCTATATATCTATATACACATACATATAATGTCGATGAGTTTATGCAGACTTGCAATTTCGGCTGAATTCAATATTTGAGATTAAAAAAGTTGGAGGATTTTTTAATAGAGTTGCGCCCGTCAAATGCGTCCAATTTTTTATTTTTTCTCCTTCTATTTTTTAACCTAAAGTGCAATTAGAGATGCAATTTTTAAATTAAAAGGAATGTAAATTCAAACGTCAAACAATGACGATTATATAGAAAATAAATTTTTTTTTACCTATTTCATCTGTGTTTGCCTTCAAAGAAAAAAAAGAGAAATAAAAAAATTGGTATGATTTTTTTTATATCAATCTCAAAAATGAAAATGTTTTAAATGAGAAATGAGAATATAAACAAGTTAAATATATTAATGCTAATCAAAAGCCAGCGCTCTTTTCATTAAGTTAATTCGTATATATATATATGGATTTTTTCTAGAAGTTTTACGGTGTATTTTACTTGATAACAAGCGATAATTAATTATATTCACTTGTACAAATATCATAAACAAAATTGTCAGAATACTCAGAATTTAATCTAATTAAGTCTATATTTGCGTTTAAATTTTCGTGACGACGGATTTTTTTTATTATAATATGATTATAGAGATTATTTATCGCATTTGTAGGCGATATTGCGCAATATTTGAAAACATAAAATTACCAGAGAAAGAGAGAGGAACAAAACTTTAATAGCAGGCGTAAAGCCGCAAAAACCTTTTTATAAGGAAGTAAAAAATCATAACTGTTTATAATAACTGCATTTTTCATCCAAGGAAAAAAATTAACCCCGTTTCTTTTTTGTCGTTAAGAATAAATTCCAATTAGCCACAATGGTTATTAGATAGTTTTTTTCCTCCACAAACTTGAAGAAATTGAAGAGAAAAAAAAATTACAGTTTGTAATTAAATCGTAAACAAGGAGACAATTTCGTAAATATTACCTAATTGTTTCTAGGAGAATCATAAAAGACGGATGGATACATTTTTTATGCTTAGCATTTGCTGATAATTTCAGTGATAAATTTTTTTTCAAATTATACACCTACAACTTTTAATATTACGATAAATATATAAATTAAAAGGTCTTTGAAAACAAAAAAGTAGTCTAACTTAATAATTTTCGATTTTAAATAAAAAAAAAATTTATTATTTAAAGAAAAATTGGGAAACTTTTTTTACGTTAATATCTATTCCAATAATTTTGAATTTATTATTATGAAACCGAAAATAAAAATTTAAAAAAACAAATGAATAAGTAAATACAAACATATAAAAAATACTATACAAATACTACATAATTACAAATAAAGAAATAAACAAATAAACAGTCAAATAAATAGAGAAATAAATAAATAAATACACAAATGAAAAAAGAAACAAATAAATAAGCAAATAAATAATTAATTTTAGATCTAACTTTAAATTTTCTCAAATTACAAACACGTAAACATTGTTTTTAAATAATAAAGTGTAAAAAAGAAACAAATTACGATTGTTAAATATATAAGGGAATATATTTTAGATTACAACTGTTGCGCATTTAAATATAAATGGACCACAAGCCTACAAGAGAGAGAAAGAGAGAGTGAAAGAGGGGAGGGAGAGAGAAAGAGACAGATACTTTGAGTAAAATTCACAGGTACATAGAGAATTCTTAGCTGGCGTAATCCTCTTTGAAAACGGACAAGAATTATATTTAGTGTGTCGCAAATTCACACCGCATTTCTCTAGCTTTTCATGAATTTAAGCACAGTACCCCAAGGGTCGACACTGTGCAAGTTAAAATATACATAATGTTAACGAAAAGGTTCGTGTGTGGTCACAGAAAATTGTGAAAGTGTTGAAACAGAACTTTAACATTCCAATCCAATTTTGTAAAGTCACTTCTAAAAAGTGTTAAACTTCCTCATTACATTAAACTCACATTTCTAAGTTAAGTTTCTCTTATGTTTTGTAATAAATTTTTAAAATCTCAAATAATTTTTTTTTAGAAACAAATCTTGATAACACTCTTTTAGTAATTAATTTTTTCTATGTGAAAGTAATTGTTATAAACTTTGTAGTAGTAAGCGTAAGCAAATAGCAGTAGTAAAATAAATTTGTCTGACCGAATTCTTTTAGTACTACTTAAATTAGAATTGCAACTGCAAAAATACGTCAAAAGTAAAAGTCTTTTTATTATTAACTTATTGCAAACACATAGTAAAAAGTAATCAAAGAAATTTTGTCTAAACAAATTGTTTTACTGCTGTACTGAAATTAGTAGTACCAGTTCAAAAATGTCAGGTCTGACTAAAATAGTATTTTTACTACTCAAAAAATATTTATCCATGTTTAAGATAAAAGTCTTTTTATTAATTATTTATAACAAATACATTACCACTGGAAATAACGAACTACGGTTTTCTAGAATATTAGATCTTTTTTTCGAATTATATTGATAGAATAATTACTACAAAAATGCAGTAGTAAAATAAGTATTTACTCAGACATAGCAAAAAAAAAAAAAAAAATTTCAAAAACAATGAAGAGTCATACTTTTAGAAAAAGAAACAAAGAATACTTTTAAAACTGAAAGTATTTTTAACTACATAAGATAAAAACTGTTCACAGAAGACTTCATTATCAGTAGTGTTAGCAATTTTTAGTCAGACTTTCATATTTAAATTTTCTTCAACCTTTTTTAAAATCTAAAGTGATTAGTAGTAATTTTTCTAATTATAAATTTTTTTTTCAATCGCAAAGATAAATACAACAAAAATTGAAGTAATAAAATAAATATTTAATCAAACATGGTATAATTATCACTGATTATTCTCGAAAATAGTAAAAAGAAAATTTTAAAGAAGAATAGTAAAAAAAATTCTCGAAAATACCAAAAAACACTTTTAAGTATAAGATAAAAATTCATTTACAGTTTTTATTTTTTTTTAACTTTTTCTATTTTTTATTTTTATTCACAGCATTCTCAGTAGTAGTAGTTAATTTTAGCCAGACCTTCACTTCATCATTTTTTTTTAATGTAGCACTAGAAACAATACGAGCTGCAGTTTTTTAGAATAACAAAACTTTTTTTTTCTAATTATTGAAAGAATATAATTATAAGAAAAATACAGTAGTAAAGTAAATATTTAGTCAGACATAGCAAAAAAAATATTTCAAAAATAACCAAGAGATAACTTTTACAAAGAGTAACGAAAAAAATTTTTAAAAATAAACGAAAAGTATTTTTGACTATATAAAAAAAATGTTCACAAAAGACTTCATTATCAGTAGTAGTAGTCAATTTTAGTCAGACCTACACTTTATCATTTTTTTATAATTGTACCATTGAAAATAACGAGCTATGGTTTTTTAGAATATCAAAGCTTTTTTTAATTATTGATAGAATAATTATAATAAAAATGCAATAGTAAAATAAGTATTTAGTCAGACATAGCAAAAATTGGTCAAAAATAACGAAAAAGTAACTTTTACAAAGAGTAAAACGTTTAAAAATAACCGAAAAGTATTTTTCACTACATGAGAAAAAAACTGTTCACAGAAAACTTTATTGTCAGTAGTGGTAGTCAATTTTAGTCAGACCTTCACTTTATCATTTTTTTAAAATTTAGCTACAGTTTTTCAGAATATCAAAACTTTTTTCTAATTATTGAAAGAATAATTATAATAAAAATACAGTAGTAAAGTAAATATTTAGTCAGACAGCGAGATGAATTTCAAAAATAACAAAGAGAATACTTTTTACAAAAAGTAACTTACAACACATTCAAAAATATCCAAAAGTATTTTGAACTATAAGAAAAGAAACTATTCACAGAGGTCTTTATTATCAGTAGTAGTAGTAGCAAATTTTAGTCAGACTTTCATTGCTTTACTCCTTTTCTTTTAATTTATTAGGATCGAAAGTAACGAGATATATTTGGATATATATTTAAAAAAATACACTTTTCCAGATTATAAAATCTTGCGCGCAATTATTGCAAAAATTATTTTCATACCCATAGTAGTAAACTATATATTTAGTCAGACATATCGAAAACACTTGAATGAAGAAACAAAATTTCTTTTTAACAATCGAATGTGTAAATAATTTTCAGCACATATCATTGGTGACATAAAGTGAACTCGATCTCTCAAAGTTTGGATTTGTCCTTTGGTCAACGTTGGGGAAGATATATAGCAGTGAAATGCGGTTACAGTTTGCCTATCTCTGTTAACAATCTATCAATTAATTAAGGAAAATTACGCTCTTGCTAAATTAATACTGGTTAGCGAGTGTGTGAGTTCTATATGTATTGTTATGGAGTGTATATAAGCTTTTTGAGGAGGGGGGGGGGTGGAAAGGGAGTTGGTGTTGCAAATGCTAGGAGAGTTAGACGGTAGTGCCTGCCGCGAATTACCGGATATCTTAATGAGTACCGTAATTAATACGGACACAGATTGGAGGGACGTTCGAGTGCTGGGTAGATAGCGCTTAACAGGGACGTACGGGCTTTGTCATTGTACAAGAGATAACCGTATATCTGCCCGTGAAATACAAACCATGCCGGCAGGATACCCATTGCGTTTCAAGAACAGTTTGCGGGTTGCCTTCGTTCGTCTAACTCGAAAGCGCAAAATACCTACACGTACACATTAGTTTAGAATGGACATCAGTTTACTTGTACTATACTTGCTTGACTGCTATGTGGCAATTGAGTCTCGCACCTCTATCACGATTTTATCACCTCGCAAAAGTTTTCGTCATTTGGGATAAATTTTTGTCATTCTTTTTCGAAACTGCTTTTCATATTAAACGTATTTTTCGTCACTGTTTAAAATTTTCTCTTTGTTATTATTTAATGTTTTTCTTATTATGTCTGATTAAATATTCATTTTACTAGGGTAAGTGCGGGTATAGTCGGACAGTACTAGTAGTCGGACACTTTCGTGTTTTTTGGCAAATAAATAATAATGCATTGTGATAATTACTTTAAAAAGTATACTAGACGAATGTGTGAAGTTTATATTTTATTAAAATAGTGTTATTTTCGAAAATAATTAAACAAGAAATATTTTATTTAATGTTTTAAAAATCATGGTGTCCGACTATAGATACAACCATTTTCGAGTAGCGCGATGAGTGGCACAAAGTTTTGTTGATAATTAATCATAAATATTAAAACGTATAGGGTTTAAATATTATATTAATAACTTCTAATATGCTTTAATTCCATTTTCCAGCAGATAGCAATTAAAAAATTATCTTTTTCACTTTATAAATTCAAAATATCTGACAGATGTCCGACTATAGAAACAAGGGGAAAAAGTGTCCGACTACTAAAGCATTCGTAATTTTTTATTAAAATGTTTATATTTTATTAAATACTCAACTATTTGTAACAAATTTATATGATTTTTAATCCTGAAGAACTCCTTTAATTAATAATGTGCTTATAAACACAGTAGATATTTGTTATTTCAAGAAAAAAAGCATAATTTAAGATTGTATCCTTAAGTGTCCGACTACTAGTGCATTTACCCTATTAGATTTTTAATATAATTACTAGCAACAATTCGCGCGCGGCTGACTTCACTTTTTTAAATAAAATTAACAATTTTAAAAATAATAGAACGTAAAAATTTTTAATTCAAAATTTTTTTTTAAGTAAAATATGAATTGGAATATATAGTTTAAAAAAATTCTTAATCTTTTATATATATATATATATATATATATATATATATATATATATATATATACATATATATATCTTCTTTTATTTTTTTCTTTTTTTTCTTTTATTCTTTTATATGTGTCATTTTTGTTTGACTCATAAAATATAAAATTACCACGAATTCTAATACAAAACCTTTATTTTTACAATTTCTGACAAAAATTTCTTTTTAAATAACTTAAATCTTGAACAACTATATCATTAAATAAATAAATTATGAATTCAAACGGTTTCAATTTAAAATTTTATAAAATTTCAATGTTGAATGAATTTAATTAGAAATTTTAATGAACTTAGAATTTTGAAAAATTTTAATAATACAAAATCTTCTAAAATTAGTTAAATTTTATAATGTTTATTTAATAAATTATTCAAAATAATAGATTTACAGAAGGATTTTATAGTTAAAAATAGTAAAAAAAATTCAATTTCGAAGAAGTTAAAAATCATTGCAGATATTCAATTATTTTCCAAACAAAAGTAATAAAATTCTTATTACAAAATTCAATTATGTTAAAAATTTACAAAAAAATCTCGACAAAATCCTAATTATTACCTTTAAATATAAAAAAATTCTTCTTCAAAATTCAATTATTTTTAAAAATGTTAATAAAATCCTTATCAAAATTACAATTATTTTCAAAACATTTCCTCATTTCAATGATTTTTAATATCTACTATTTTAATAAAATTACCCAAAAGAATTCAATTATTTATAAACAATTTTAATAAAATTCTACGCAAACATTTAATTATTTTCATAACTGGTAAAAATTTCACAGGAATTCAGAAATTTACAAATTTTGTAATGAGTTTCTTCTCTATAATTCAATTATTTTCATAAATAAGAAACCTTATCACAGAATATAAATTATTTTTAATACAATTTTAATTAAATTCCTTTAAAAAAATGTAACTGTTCTTAAGAATTTTATTAAAATTCTTCAAAAGAATTCAATTATTTAAAAATCTGATAATAAAATTTTCTATAAGAATTCAGATCTAAACAAACATTCAATGATTTAATAAATAATTTACATTTGTATTTAAATAATTGAATCCTCGTAGAATTTTCAAATAAAAATCAAATTAAAAATGAATTTTAGTTAAAATTTTAGATAATAATTGAATATAAAAATATTTTTGAAGAAGTTACAGTAACAATATTTTTATAATATAAAAATAATTATTTTATCTCTTGAACATCTTTAATTATTATAAAAAATGAAAAAAGCGATCGAATAATTTTACAATTAAAGAAATTCATAAATAAATGTAACAGAACATTTCTTTTTTAGTCAAATTTTTTCCTTTATTTTCAAAAATTCAAAAATTTCCATTTTCAATGAAAATTTGTTGTTGACAAATGGAATGTATAAACATTTTTTTCCTTTATTTATAAAAAACTTTGAATTTTATTAAAACAATTAAAATTAAGAAATAGAATTGATGCAAATTATTTCCTTATGGAAATTGAGAATTTTTTACAAAAATATTAAGAAACGGGAATATCTAATGTTTTTCTTCACAAAAGAAAAAAATGAGTTTGTAAACAATATTGTTTTTCAGAAATGAAAATTTTGCATAAAATGGGTTTAGAAGAATAATTTGCATAATAATTTAGATCAGTCAAACCAAAAAGTTACAATAATTATAAAGTAAAGGTCTGACTATTACTACTTCTAAAAATAATTAAGTTGTAGGAGATTTTTTCTCGTTTTATATTAAACAATAAAATGTTTAGAAAAGTAATGAAAACATTGAGTACAAGTCTGACTCAAATTGACCATTATTACTAAAAACAAATTTACAGTTCTGTCTGACTAAAATATACCCTTACTACTAGTAATATTTACTAAATATTAATTTTACTACTGCTATTTTATTATTATTATTATTATTATTATTATTATTATTGTTATTATTATTATTGTTTGTAAAATAAGAAAACAAATTTACAATTTGAAAAAATTGATCTTGTTATTTCTAAAGCTAATAAATTGGAAGGCTGACTAATCTTGACTTCTACTACTAATAATTACTTACTACTGATAAAAATACAATAAAAACTACAAAAATTGATTAAAACTATTTTCGTTCGACTTGACATATTTCTTACTATTTATGTCTGACTTACAAAATAAATTTTATAATTGGGAGAATCCAAAGCTAATAAAATAAAAAGAAAAATAATTAAAAGTCTTACTAAAATTGGTTTCTTTTCTACTGATAATGATGTGAATAAAAATAAAATAAAATAGTATAAAAAATAAAATTGAATGAATATTTTCCGTTACACTTGATATTACCGTGTCTGACTAAATACTACAATTTTTATTGCAATTATTTTTACAATCACCAAATAACTGTTAAAAATTTTGAAAAATAGAAATCGATATTTCGATGTTCATAAAAATAAAAATAATCGTAAAGTATTTCAGTCTGACTAAAATTGACTACTACTACTGAGAATTTCTTTTTCAGTGACATTTCGGTAAATAAATAGAAATGCCCTCCACCCTAGTAAATAAATTAATAAATGATAAATAATTAAAACAATAAATTAATTATTAGTTTATTGTTCGAATACCACCCAGTATTTTACTAAATCATTTTTTATAAAGAAGAAAAGAAAACTTTTTTTCTAGTGAAAAAAATTGAAATGAGGTGGAAGTCAAAGTCAAAATGAAATCAATTTACGTAATCGACCCTCTGTATCATTGGTCACTAAAACAGAGACCAAAAATTTTCTGAATAAAATTACTATTTTCACAAAGAAACAACTAAATATTTGTCGAAATTCTTATTTTTTTAAACTAAGTTGATATCAACTTAGGTAGGGGAACATAGTCAAGGTCGGCCCACTTTTTGACTTTTGTTTATAACTTTTTTTTAAAAATGAATTTGGACAATTGAAGTATATGGTTGGAAAGTCCTGTTTAATAGGAACATTTTTTCTGTACAAAGTAAATTGACAGGTTTAAAAATGAAAAAGTTATAAAGATTTAAAAAAAAAAATTTTTAGTCCAGGTTGGCCATTACAGTCAAGGTCGGCCATGTTTGAAATTCAAAGGGCATTAATCGTTAAAAAATAAAATAACATGTTTGGAGTTACGGAAAATTGATTCATTATTGTTTACAGTTTGTAACTTAATGAAATAACAAAATAATAACAATAAACAATATAAAAAAATAAATATAAATAAAAAAAAATTTTGCACTAAAATATTAATAAAATTAAATAAAAATATTAATAAGATGATCAATTATATTATGAGTTATACAGAATTGCAGTTTTTACAAATGAAATAGCTCGTCCTCATCTTTGCGCATTTTAAACACATAGTGGCCGACCTTGACAGTAAGTAACATTACCGAATTGTTGTAACCAAAAAGGGAGCGTTCACAAATTACGTAACGCTAATTTTTGAAAATTTTGACCCCCCCTCCCCCCATGTAACACACTGTTACATACATTAGCGCCATTTTTTCTGCTGTTCATAACAAATAGCTAGACCCCCCCCTCCCCTTTATAATGTTACGTAATTTGTGAACGCTCCCAAAGAAATACGTTTCGGGATTCGATTTTTTACTTTGATTTTCTTTCAACCATGAGTCCCACAAATTTTCTGCATGCTTGCCTTGACGATTCAATTTTTTTTTTATTTTTTATTAATGATTTTTCACATGATGCACAAAACTCTTTTTGAGCTTTTTTTGTACCGACGTCACAGAAAACACAATTTTCGATTCTCCGAAAATGTAATTGAACAAAAAGTTAGGTTTCACTAAGACAAGCTTCGACAAGCATGCGCGTAGGTGGCGCTAGTGAACTTGACAAAAAAACGCGAATTGCCTACCTAGACAGTGGTCCAACCTCGACGATCACAAGAAAAAAAAAGTCTGACTCCGTTTACACCTTAAATTCAGCCCATGTATTTCACATAAGTCTGTCCTTGTTTAATGGGGCTGACTCCGTTTACACCTTAAATTCAGCCTCAAAAATAGGCTAAAAGTAAAACTTTTTTTTTAGTGTGATACTCCGCTACTTTTAAAAGAATAAGAACTTCGACAAATATTTAGTTGTTTTTTTCTTATTTAATATAATAGTGAGAAGGAGCTCTCCATGACAGTTAATTTGAATTCACAATTTCCGAGGCAGCTTTAAAGTATAATGAAAGTTTCAGTCAGAAAACGGTACGCATTGAAGTAGGAGGAGTGCTTTTAATTTTTGGAAAAGGTTATCGCACCAGACATCAGGTAATAATTGGTGGAGAGACACCCCTTTCGTGAAAGTCACGGGGACTCCTACGACTGATGGTAGCTAGGATACGCGACACCCCTTTGGTCCTCTCTCCCTCTCTCTCTCTGATTCTCTCTTGTTCTCTCGTGTACAGCAACGATCATACTTTCTCCTTCTCCCTTGTCCCTCTCTCTCTCTCTCTCTCTTGACGGTCTCGACGTACGCTGATGTATGATTTAATGCTGGTTTCGAGAGTAGACCGAGCAGAGAGTGAAGCAAGAGTAGACGAGAAGCGGCAGCGTGGTGCTACCCGAACGGGTATAAGGGTTTGCACGGTGTAGTGTTGCAGTGAGCTCATTAATTTACTAGCGAACGCCAAAGGGTGGCTTAACGAGGCGCTAGATTCCATTTTATTAGGCAAAATTGAAGACGGGCTCGACAACACACTCTCTCTCTCTCCATCCCCTGACACTCTCTATTTAATATATATGTATATATTGTTCCAATATTTCCCAAGGTGCAATTCATTTTTCCTTATAAATAAAACAAGTTTGTCTTTCCGCCTTTAATCATATTTCTTAAAAGAACCCGTTTCACGGAAAATTTTCAAATTAAATCCAAACGATATTTTCTCGAAAATTTATCTTTAGGGTAAAAATAAATATTCCCGTAGTGAGAATTAATCTTTTTTAATTAATTTATATTTGGCTGTAAATTTTTGATACTATCGGGGTAATTTGAAACTAAATGCTAATAAAACCGGGGGTTTTGTATTTTCAATTTTTTATGTAATAAATTTTCCTCCAAAAAATTAGTATTTAGAAGATAAAAATCAGAGTTGCCACAGGGCAAAGAAGTAAGGGAATTCAGGGAAAAGTCAGAGAAATTAGAATTGGTCAGGGAAATCAGGAAAAAGTCAGAGATTTTTATTAAATGTACTGGAAAAATTAATTTTTTTGAATTTATAAGAAATTTCTGAATTTTGGTGTCTTTTTTGTTTGCCTCATAAACTATGAAATTGCAAAGAATTCAAATACAAACTCTTCAATTTTTTCTATTTCTGATAATAATATCTTTTTAAATAACTTAATTGTTGAACAACTATCATAAAATAAATAAATTAACTTCAAAATTTCAAAATTAATTGGATTTCAAAAAAATTGCGTTTACAATGCTCATAAATAAATAAATTTTAAAGGTTTCAATTTGAAATTTTAGACAATATCAATTTTTAATGAATTTAAATAGAAATTTTATGAACAACTGATTACAGCGAAATTCAATTATTTTCAAAAATGATAAACTTTTTCGCAAAAATTCAATTGTGATCCAAAATTTTTCAAAATTCTCATCAAAATTTCAATTATTATCTTTGGAAATAATTAAATTCATCTCCAAAATTCAATTATTTTCAAAAGATTTAATAAAATTTTTGACAAAATTTCAATTATTTTCAAAAATTTTCCTTATTTCAATTATTTTTGATATCTACTATTTTAATAAAATTTTCCAAAAGAATTCCATTATTTAAACAAAATTTTAATAAAAATTTAACAGAAATTCAATTACTTACCAATTTCTTTTATAAATTTCTTCGCAACAATTTAATTATTTTTTTTAAATGAAGTTTATCAAAAGAATTCAATTATATTCAGAAAATTCAGAAAAGAAAATAGTTCTAAACTATTCAATTATTTCAAAAAATTTAAATAAACTTCTTTTAAAAATTCTATTATTTAAAAAAATATTGACAAAATTCTTTACAAGATTTAGTTAATATAATTGCAATTTTAATAAAATTTTTTTATATAAATTCAATTATTTTTAATAAAATTCTTTTTAAGAATTCAATTATTTTCACAAATAATAAATTTTTTTGTGGGAATTCAATTATTAAAAAAATTTGAATAAAATTCTTCATAAGAAATCAATTCTTTTTATAAATAATACAATTTTTCTCGAGAATCCAATTATTTAAAAAAATTTGAATAAAATTCTTCACAAGAAATTAATTATTTTCATAAATAATAATATTTTTTTTCAGAACTCAATTATTTTCACAAATAAAATTCTTCACAGAAATTTAATTCTTAAAAAAAAATTTTAATAAAATTCGTTGCCAGAATTTAATTATTTTCTAAAATAACAAAACTTATAGCAGAATTTTAATTATTTTTTGTACAATTTTAAATAAAATGATTGAAAATTGCATCTATTCTTAAAATTTTTTTTTAAATTCGTCGAAAGAATTCAATTATTTAAAAAAATGTTTAATAAAACTCTTCATAAAAATTTAATTATTGAATAAATTATTTATTTTTGTATTTGAATAACTGAATTCTCGAATAATTTACTAGTAAAAATTGATTAAAAAATGAATTTCACTTAAAATTAAAAATTTTAAATGAATATTCAAAGCATTATAGCGTGAATTTTTAGAGATAATTGAATTTTAAAAAGGATTCAAATTAAAATCTTTGAAAATTTGAATTAATAGTTACAATATTCTGATGATATAAATTAATTAGTTTATCACTCTGTTATCTTTAATTTATTAGAAATCGATCACTCCGAGTCTTGGACTCGGAGAGATCGATTCCTTTATGTTTTATAATATTATCCTCAAAAGTTATTGAATGTCAGAAGGCTTAAATTTGAAAATCTTAATTTCTATAAAAAAAATAATAGGTAATGATTAAATATTTATTTAAAAAAAGATTATTGATATTTTTGAATAATTTTACAATTAAAGAAATTCGTAAATAAATGTAATACAACATTTTTTTGAAAATCTAATAATTTTTGGAGTGCATCAGAATAATCTTCAGGGTCAGGGAAAAAAGTCAAAAATTTTTCTGGAAATCAGGGAAAAGTCAGGGAAAAACAAAATTAAATTTTTGTGCAATCCTGAAAATGTATCTATTTAGCTATTTAGATTGTATTATTTTTAATATAAACCTAAACATTCATATTTACATTCACTGACATCATATTTAAATAAATATATAAATAAATACGTACATAAATAAAATATTTAAATTCTCGGAAAAATTACAAAAAAATAATTGAAATGAATATTCAAGTACTTTTACTTTCATGTAATTAAAAACAATTTTGCAAAAAATTCCCAATTATAGAGAAAAACAAAAAAACTTAGTTAAAATTGAAAGTATATGGGTACATATACATTTTTACAGTGAAATTATCGTATTTAGTATTTCTGTCCTTTTATCTTCCTCTCTCTCTCTCTTCTTCTCTCTTGCTTTCTGGATGAAGCAAACAAAAGAGCGTAGTAAAAATAATTAATGTGAGCGTCACGTGTGCACTCTGCAAGGGCTTTACTCTCTCTTTCTTCCCGGCTGGCTTTTCCCAGCTTTCCTTTTTCACTATTCTTTCTTTCCTTCTTTTTTTTCTTCTTTCATCTCTTTTCAGAGAGTAGCAGATAAAAAGATAACGAGACTGGGAGAGATACACCGCTGGCTAGACGCGACAAAGGAAATCTTCCCTTGGGTGTATTTCCCAGCTAACTTTTCACTATTACCAGGAGAATTTTCAACAGCATGCGTTAAATAAATTGATATAATGTTTGTTGTACACACGATATCTTTTGATTTCTATATACCGAGATATTGATTTCCATTTTTTATTAATAGTTCGAATTATAAATCAATTTCTATCTTGTAAACGAAAATATCCTTTTTTTAATGAATAGTATAGTTACTTTAAAAATTTGTTACTTTAAAAAACAAGAATTTCTCATTTTTGACGAGAATGTAAAAATTTGGATTTTTGAAATTTTATAAGTATTAAAATATTTCGTTCAACGATTAATTTCATTCCGTCAAAATTTGTAATTTGTAATTCATTCCCTTCTTTTTTTTATTCTTTTTATTATTTTATAATTTTTTTATTCTTCTTTACTCGAAAAATGAGCAAAAATACATATTTATCACTTGATCCAGTTCGTTTTCTCTACGTCTAAAACGAAATCTTCTATTTGTACATTTCGATATTTGACCTAATTAGTTAATTACTAATTAATTTCTCCAATTTTGTGTAAAAATGTGTCACTTTTTTTCAATAGAAACATAGAAACAGAGAGAGAGAGAGAGAAAGAGAGCTAGCCAATAAGTGATCTGTAAATATTTCCTCATAAAAAAACCAGATTTTCCTAATTGAGAAAAAATTATAAATTAGAACTAATTAACAAGATGCTTAAAATATTTTTTATCGTCAGATATACAATTATAAAATTGTGTCATAAATTAAAGCTCATTAAGACTTTTTTTAAAATCTAAAAATTGATATTTCGTTTATAATAACATTAGAGGAAGATAGTGAGCAAAGAGAGAAAGAAGAAGAAGAAGAAAGAGAGCGAGGAATCTAGTGGCTAATTAATCGTGGCAGTGTATCGACGATATTTGCGCTTCTGGTGCCAAGGGATAAACACAAGAGGGTTTTGATGCTTTTGAGCTCGGTTTTCCCAACACCCACGAGAGAGGAGGGTTTCACCGTGAAACAACAAGATTTCCATATTTATCTGGTGCTCGCGGTTCGCTCTCAAGCCTTCCCATACATATACATATATACACTCGAAAATGCTTTGTGGCTGTGCGCTAAGTCGATCTCATATATACATATATACAGAAGATATCGTACGCTCTCATGAGACTTCATTCTATATCTGTCATGTTGATACTGTTGACATAAACGTTCGATCAATGATCGATTCCCTTCTTTTTCATCATCTCGAATATCAAACGGTCGCCTCAATTTTTTTTTCTTTCACAAGAAAACAAAAGAAACTTTTTTATAAATCAAATCATTAATATTCAAATCATTTACTAAAGTTTCCTGAGTAGAGAAAAAAATTGATGAAAATATATATTAAACTTGCAAAAATATTAAATAAATAATTAAAAATTAAGTAATTAATTAACTATATTAATCATCGTATTCTTTTATTCACTCTGTTCGCAGTTTGAAGTTAGTCTTTGTGTATACTTTTGTTTATTTTTTCTTTAACAAATTTCATTTGATTGATATAAATTATGCAAATTTTTCTCATTTTTATTTATAAAAAATAGAAAATTGTTAAAAAATTATGACTAAGTCAGTCTCGGAGTGATCGATTTCTTCATTTTTTATAATAAATAAAGATGTTCGAGAGATAAAATAATCATTTAATATTATAAAAATATTGTTACTGTAACTTCTTTAAAATTATTTTCATATTCAATTATTAGGTATGTAAAATTTGAACTAAAATTCATTTGTAAATCAATTTTTATTTAAAAATTCTACTAGCATTCAATTATTTAAATACAAAAGTAAATTATTTATTGAATAATTGAATGTTTTTTTTAAATTTAATTCTTATAAAAAATTTTATTATCAGATTTTTAAATAATTGAATTCTGTTGACGAATTATTATTATTATTATTATTTCATTATTATTTCATGTTTCTTGAAATTAAATTCTCATAAAAAATTTTATCAACGAATTTTTTAAATCATTAAATTCTTTGGACGAATTTTAATAAAATTTTTAACAATAATAATTACATTTTTCGAGGAATTCGATTAAAATTGCATTAAAAATAATTGAAATTGTGCAATGAGTTTTATTATTTATGAAAATAATTGAATTCCTAAAAGAATTTTATTATTTATAAAAATAATTGAATCCCTGTAAAAATGTTATTATTTATGAAAATAATTGAATTTTAAGAAATTCAGTTTTTTGAATTGTTGCTAATTTTCTATAATTTTGGATTTTTTACCAAAGGGTGGAGATAACAAATTAGGTAAAGTATTTTTGAAGAGCCCAAAAATAATGAAGCTAAATGGCATAAAAGAGAAGAAAAAATGTTGAATTTTAAGAAATTCGGTTTTTCGAAATTTTGATAATTTTTGATTTTTTACCAAAGAGTGGAGACTATTAAATAAGTAAAGTGTTTTTGAAGAGCCTGAAAATAATGAAGCTTAATAAAAGAGACGAAAAAAATGTTAATAAGAAATTCGGTTTTTCGAATTTTTGATTTTTTGCTAAAGTGTGGAGACTATTCAAATAGTAATATTATACTACTGAAATAGCTAATGGTAACTAATTATTAATTTTCCGGTCAAATTAAATTCCCGGCTATTTTCTGATTTTCCAGATTGGTAGAAACATTGTTAAATGTATTGGTAGAAACTAAAACCCGTCGAAGACGGGTACGACAGCTAGTATAATTATATATTGACAAATTTAACTAATGTTAGATGATTTTGAATAATTGAAATTTTTCAAAAATTAAAGTTCTTTAAAATTTATAATTATAAATTCATTCAAAACTGAAATTTTATAAAATTTCAAATTGAAACCGTTTGAATTTTATTTATTTATAAAAATCGTAAACGCAACTCTTTTAAAACTGAATTAATTTAGAAATATTTAAGTAAAATTATTCATTAAATAATTTATTTATTTTATGATAGTTGTTCAAGATTTAAGATACTTAAAAAGAAATTTTTGTCAGAAATTGAAAAAATTGAAGGTTTTGTATTAGAATTTGTAGTAATTTTATAGTTTATGAGTCAAACAAAAAAGACACAAAAATTCATAATTTTCTTATGAATAATAAAAATTTAATTTTTTTCAGTAATTTTAATAAAAATCCCTGACTTTTCCCTGAATCCCCTGTATCAGGAATATTTGATTATTATATATTTATAATAATATTAAAACTACATTCCAATTAATATTTTATTTTTATGAAAATAAATTTGAATTAAAAATTTTTACGTTGTATTATTTTTAAATTTGCTAATTTTATTTAAAATTTCATTTAAAAAAGTGATCAAAAAGTTAGCAGCGCGCTAATTGTTGCTAGTGATAAATAATCATAATCAAGATATTAATTAAATAATTTTAAAAAAATTAATTTCTTCTCTCTCGGGAGGAACTATCACCGAGGAAGGTAAAATTCGAATTAATATAATTTTGTAAATTAATTAATATCCTTTTTTATTATTTTATAATAAATAACTGATGCTAATTATCTCCTAATTGTAAAGTAACACTTTTATTTTTATCATTTTAATTAACAATCTTTTTAACATATAAAAATTACCATCCTGAAGAGGAAATCTGTGAAATAATTTATCTTACCATTAAATTTTCAATTAACAAGATAATTAGCCCATATTATCAGAATTTTGAAAAAAAATCATATTAATTAGCGGGAAATTATATTCACAGGTTTGAATATTAATTAGTGGCGAATTAAAAAGTAAAAGTATCGAGAGATGCGAGAGGGGGTGCCAGTGGGGGATAAATGTGTGAATGAGAGGTTTGAAATTGGTTACACAAGTGAATGAAAATACGAATGTTTCTGGTCTCAAACTCTTTTTTCAAATGATGAAAGCTTTAAAAAAAAAAAAAAAAAAATTAAAAAAAAGCAAACGTATAATTTCTCGCACGACCCCGGCAAAACGAGAAGTGGTACTCGTGTTTTCGGGCAATTAAACATTTCCATTTTCAATTTCTCGCTGGCGCCAAGCACCCGGGGATGTGGTTGGTGGTTGAACTGCGGTCAGCTATCGTTGATTCGTTTATCTCTCTTCACTCTCTCGTCCTTTGTTGTTCTATAATTTTTTTTTCTCCTTTTTTTTGCGGCTTTCGTGTTTCGACTTTTGGCCACAATGGCACTGTACGTCCGCAAAAACCTGTGCACATCCAATTCTCTTCCCTTACACCACCCCCCCTCTGTCCCCCTTACACCCCATTTTCTGTCTCCACCCATACCGACAGGAGAACAAATGAATGTGCAGCAATTTATTCAACGCCTTTTATCGTAAATTCGACTTGCGCTTGCCGCTCGATGCAATCTAGATCGTTATCTGTCGACGCGATACGCGAGTCATGGTTACCTACGTATTTAGGGATGAATACATTTTTTTTTGCAATTCAATAGAGAATTCAACTTTCGGAATTTTTAGTCTTTTATTTATTTTTAAATTAAATTCTGAACTTTATTTGAAATGAAGGTTTTTAACTTTTATGTGCTTGGAGGATTCGTTTAATTCACATTTACTTGAATTCATATTTTTAAAACTTAATTCTATTAGTAAAGTGGGATAATTTTGAAAAAAATTATTTCTATTAGGAATTTTTCGAAAAGTACATTAACTTTGACAAATCTGATAATATTAGCAATTTACAAAAAAAAAATTTTGACTCATTTTGATATAAACTACAATATTTGGGCTAACGAAATACGTTTTTTTACTACTAGTAAAACGTTTCTAATCTTTGGAAAAATACAAAATAAATTTTAAAAAGTTCGGTCTGACTAAACACGTATTTTACTACTAGCAAAATATTTATGAAATTTAGAAAAATATAGAAAATAATGTATAAAAGTAAAATAAAGCTCCGTGGAACCAAATATCTACTTAACTGCTTCTAATGACTGAAAAGTTAGACAAATGATTAAAATGTCTGACCAAAATTGACTTCTACTACTGATAACTGATCTGCAATTGTTATTTTTAGAGAAATGCTTTGTTACTGATGACATTTTTAATGATGATAAAGTTTTATTAAATTGGTTAAATTGGTCTGAATATAATTGACCTTTACTACTAGTTAAGAAATTATTAAATATTTGAAATATTTCTCTAGTATAATTTTAAATAGTGATATACAGTTAAGAAAAAGATTAAAAATGTCTGACCATAATTGACTACAACTACTGATAACTGATATCTGCAATTATTATTTTTGAAAAATGTTAGTTGCTGTCTTATATTATTATTCTAATAATAATACAGTTAAAAAAAACACTTCAGTCAGTCTGACTAAACTTGACTATTACTACTGATAACTTGTCAGCAAGTATGTCTGACTATAATATACCTCTACTACTAGTTAACGAATTCGTTAATTTAAAAATTTTTTTTGTCGACTTTTTAAAGCTGCAATTTTAAATTTTGAATTTTTGACCACGGATTTGAAATCAGCGACCTCAAAAACCCCCGAGTAAGCATTTTAAGGCATTTTCAGACAAATTAGTTAACTTAAAAATTTTTTTGGGCGCCATTTTGAAGCCGCTATTATGAATTTTGAATTTTAGACAACGGATTTGGACACGACATTTTTATGGCTCTATAGAGCCCACTGACAGTGAAGGGGTTAATAATAAAGTTGAAAAAAATTTTTATTGATAATAAAATGAAAAGAAACACTAAAATGTCTGACCAAAATTGACTGCTACTACTAATTCTAACAAATAACTTTTACTACTGATCTCTACTCTGCAAGTGTGTTTGACTAAAATTTACCTTCACTACTTGTTTAAAAAATATTAAATGTATAAAATATTTTTCTAGTATAAGTTTAACTACTGGCATAAAGTTCAGAAAAAGATTAAAATGTCCGACCAAAATTGACTACTCTTACTGATAACTGATCTGCAATTGTTATTTCAAAAAAAAATTATTTATGCTGATGTCATTCCTAGTAATAATAAATATAAATTTAATTTAACTCTTTAGCTTGTCTGACTAAACTTGACTATTACTACTGATAACTATAGTCATACATAATGTCTGAATAAAATATACCTTTACTGATACATGAAAAATTGATAACTATTTGAAATATTTTCGTATTGTTATTTTCACTACTGACAAAAAATTCTGAAAGTCTGACATCTGTCTGACTAGATATTTATTTTACTACTATTTCTCCATTGCCTTTTATTTATTACTTTTACTAATCGAAAAATAATAATATAATAATAAAAAAAAAATTAGAATTTAAAAAATTCGTTGCTTTCGTTATTTTTAAATATTATAAAGTTAAAAGAATGACTAAAATGTCTGACTAAATTTGACTATTACTACTAATAAGTAATAACTAGTCAGCAATTATGCCTAACTAAAATCTATCATTATTACAAGAGAAAAAACTAGTGAATGATTGAAAAATTTCTCTAGTATTATTTTAACTGTTGGCAAAAATTTGTAAAAAGCCGATATCTTTTGTCTGACTAAACATGTATTTTTCTACTTGTAAGTAATTTATTATTTACTTATTACTAATTATTAAAATTGTTTCATTATTTTCGACGTTAATAAGGTGAAAAAAATGTCGAAGTGAATGCCTGACTTAAAATTGACTAATACTACAGATAACTAATCTCCACTTCTGTCAGAATAAGGTTTACTTTCTCTACTATGAAAAAAAAACAAATGAAATAATTCAAAAAATTTCAACCTAAATAAAAGAAAATTAAAAAACTAATTTAAATTAATAAATTTGTAATTTATACACTTGATAGTAATTATAATTTGTATCATTAATAATTTTTCAGGAAAAAGAGTTGAACATACAATCCATTGTCAAATGTATAAATTAAAAATTTCTCTTTATCATTTATTTTGCGAATTTTGTATTTAAGTAGTTTATATCAATGTTTACAAATGACTGGAGCTTAATGATGTTTCCTATGATAAAAGTAAATAGATTTATGAATGATTCCTCTGGGGTAGAATGATAAGTGATAAACTTGGTTGAATAATCACTTTGAAACTAGCGAGAACTGTATACGTATTTGCATGTCACTCTGGACTTTATGAGCAAAACGAATTTAACTGGACATTCTTGAGCAGTGATGCAGATTTTACAACATTTTACTATCGCTTCGGGAATAAAGTGTAATATTATGCATCTCACGGGAGTGCAGCCAGTACACCGTCTAGTATATAACGTGAGATTAGATGAGGAAAAAAAATGTACGAAAAATTATTACATAGAAAAATCAACTGTCTCTTCTTCTTTTTTTTTTGTAGAAAAAAAGGAAAAAAAAACGATTTGGAAAAAATTATCGGAAAAAACTGAAGGTGGACGAATAGAAGGTGTTTTAAATTTGAAATTCAAAAATATTAAATTTTCTATATTAAATTTTGAATTTTAAAAAAGTATGAAAGATATGAAAGTAGATTCATTTTTAATTTAAAAAAAAAAATTTAACTATTCTGGAAACTAAAATTGAATGTTTTAAGTAAATTTAAATAAAAAACAGTTTTTTTATATTAGTGAATAAAAAACTATTTAAGAAAATTATATTTTTAACTCTAGGGGAGAAAAGTATGTTTTTAACCCAAGTGAAGAAAACTACTGTTTTAACACTAGTGAGAGAAACTACGTTTTTAACTATAGTGAGGAAATATCCATTTTTAAGTTTCGAGTCTAACTTCGAATTTTTTACGTAGGGATTTTTGCTATAGATTTTTTGGTCTAGTGAAGAAAACTGTATTTTGAAGTCCAGTGAGAAAAAAAACATTTTTAATTATAGAGCCTAAAATTTAATTTCCCAAATAGATTTTATTATAAAACTAAAAAATTTTAGAGGTTAGGAAGTAAACTTTTTCATTAGAGTGAAAAAACTGACTGTTTTTAACTCGAGTGGAAAAAATCTCCATTTTTATTTGCATCAAAAAATTGAATTTCATCTCTGGAAAAACGAATTAAATTTTAAATTCTCGTGAGCAAAGTTACACAGATTTCATTACTCAAGAGACTAAAATCGAATATTTGAAACAAAATACTTTTTATTCCAAGAGAGAAAAATAATCTTTTTGCACCCCTAGGAAATAAAACACCAATTGAAAATAAAACAACAACCAAATAAAAGAGTAACAATAAAAGAACCATAAAACCTCTTTTAAAAAATTATAAATTTTCAAAAAAAAATATTTCCATTTAAAAACAGAATTAAATTTAAAAACAGAAAAAATATTCAAAAGAACATTTAATATTAAATTTTTTTAAAAAAGATAACAATTGAAAAATTTTCCTTCTTGCAAAATGGACAATTTTCAATTTAACATTCAGAGTGATTTTTATTGAAATTTTTTTTTCCTTTTTTTTTCCTCTCTCTCTCATCCAAGCAGAAAATAACTGCGTTACTATATTTCTCAGTAACGACTTTTTCCAAAGTATTATTTTACTATTTCGCACTATATTGACGCAATTTCACGACGAGAGATTGAACGAAAATTTTCAAAGGGTCAGGGGGATCAATATGCATTTCACGTGGACACGTCCATTCTACGTGGTCGGCTTTAAGCAACAATATGCTCCACTCATAACAAGTGCATTTTATTCGTGGAAAGCAAATTTCCTCTGAAAAAGAATGAAAGGTACCGGAGAGGCAAAAATACAAAAAAAAAAAGATGAAGAAGGGGGAAAAAGTAAAAGACGAGGTCGCTATTGCTAGGAAGAGAGGAGGGGGAGAGAAGGAGTTATATAGCTAGATGCACGTGGTTAGAAGAAAAAAAAAGAATGAAAGAGAGAAAAATAGGGTGGGGGGGGGGATTTTCCATAACAGTGTGAAGAGAGTTCAGATGGTTGCTCCTATCGCATTACCCGTGGGATTAAAAACCTCAGAAAGAAATACTGTTCATGCAAAGGGCGCTCATTTGCAATTTCCCCAGCTATAGCCTCTTTTCTTTTACTCAATTCTCTTTGTTTCATGTTCCGAGCTTGAATTTCTCTCAAGGAAATCATCAAGAGTATATTCACTCGACGAGAAAATAATGCAAATCTCAAAAATAAATTTTTGTTTTGAATGGAAAAAAATGTTTGTTTTTTTTTTGGTAATTTAGTATTTTTTTCGTTGTTTTTCTTTTTTGTAATGTTTAACATGAATATTTTATATTCCACTGCAAATAAATGAAATAAAATAATGCTTCATTTTCTGAACAAAAATAGTTCAATAATGCGTTTTTATTCTCCTAAATGTATCAAATTTGTAAAATTTCTTCATAATTGAAAAGAATATGCATTTCTTCCTTATATACAAGCGAAAAAAAGTGGCGGCCAACTTAGGACCACTCTCCCCTACACGTGAATTTTATTGTGTTAAACAAATTTTGATACGCAAGTAATTTTGAATTTACATTGTAAATTATTATTGTAAAGAGTAATAATTGTAAACTGATCACGCGTGTTATATTCTTCCGGGGAGTAATTGGATTTTAATATTGGAAATATGGCCCAAGGGATTGATTCGAATTTCAGAAAAAAGCATCGAATGTCTAACTAAATTAACGAGTCTCGATCATAATTACTTTTTGTTCAACTGTATAAATAGAAATTCAATAGTATGCATATAGTACATTCAGAGGAATAATTTATATGAATAAAGTAAAATTTATTTGAATCAAATAATGTTTATTAGAATAAAATAGAATTTATTAGAATAAAATAAAATTTATTCGAATAAAATAAAATTTATTTGAATAAAATTAAATTTATTTGAATAAAATAAAATTTATTTAAATAAAATTAAATGTATATGAATAAAATTTATATGAAACAAATAAAATTTACTTGAATCGAATAAATTTTTAAATAAATTGAATTACAAAAATATACTGTGAATAAAAATACTGAATTTTTCACTCTAAGGAGTAAACAAACTTTTTTAACTATACAGTATCTAAATAAAGTATTTAATTACTTTTGCTCCGCTATAAATATTATTTTCTTAATTTACACGCGGAGAAATTTAATTTTCTTTACTGATATTAAAAAATCTAATTTCTCTCTCCAAAAGATCATAATTAAAATAAAAATTTGATTTTAAATACCTATAATTTTTTTCGAGATAAAAAAATAAAAAGTAAAAAAAAAATGCTAAGCAAGAGTAAGTGAGAGAGCGTGACTCGATGGCAATTCATAGAAGCGAGTTTTTTTTTTTTTTTGCTATGACTCCATTCTTTCGCGCTTAGAATTTCTTTTCTCTTCAATCTAGTTTTGCGTTCTTTTCGGTTCCGTTCCACATTTAGTTCGGACAGATTCTGTACTGGCAACGGGTCGTCGAGGCTTCATTCGTTTGCTCGTTCGCTGCCTCTTTCTCTGCTTTCGCGTTACCCCGTGCAACGGGATTTGCATCCCGGATTCTGTGAATTTGCATTTCAATTCCGCGAGACATCGCCACCATCGCTGCCAAACGACGACGCACACGTATATAAATATATACATACATATACATACAACTTCAAAGATCGCGAAAAGGGTCATACTTAGATATACACAAAAGAAATGGAAAAATTTTAACTCTGACAGTAAATTTTTTTTTTTCTATTCACATTTTAAGGGAAGAAAAAAAGGAAATAGAATATGAAGGTTATATTTATAAAGGGTTCCTATTTTATTATATTTAACTCCTAATGAATTTAAAATAAAATGGTAAAAACGATAATTTGATTTTTCAATTTCTGACAAAAAAATTTCTTTTCAAATAAATTAAATCTTAAATAACTATCATAAAAGAAATAAATTATTTAATGAATAATTTTACTTAAATATTTCAAAACTAATTAAATTTTAAAAGAGAAGCGTTTACAATTTTCGTAAATAAATGAACTTCAAACGGTTTCAATTTGAAATTTTATACAATGTTGAATGAATTTACATAATTAGAAATTTTAATGAACTTAGATTTTTGAATAATTTCAATAATTCAAAATCTTCTAAAATTAGTTAAATTTATTAATATATATTTAATAATTTATTAAAAATAATTGATTTATAGAAGAATTTTAGTTAAAAATACTAAAAAAAATTAAATTTTGAAGAAGTTATATAGAAATTCAATTATTTTCAAAAGTAATAAAATTATTATTACAAAATTCAATTATTTTTAAAACTTTTAAAAAATTCTTGTCAAAATTGCAATTATTTTCATAATATTTCCTCATTTCAATGATTTCCAATATCTACTATTTTAATAAAATTTCCCAAAAGAATTCAATTATTTAAAAACAATTTTAATAAAATTGTACGCAAACATTTAATTATTTTCAGAAATAATACAAGTCATCGCAGAATTTTAATTATTTTTAATGCAATTTTAATCGAACTCTTTGAAAAATCTAACTATTCTAAATTTTTTTATTAAAATTCGTCAAAAAAATACAATTATTTAAAAATATGTTATTATAATTCTTTATAAGAATTAAATTTTAAAAAACATTTGTTTATAAAAAAAAATTGTTAAAAAAATATTTTTTTAATATTTATATAACAGATCTTTTATTAGTAATCAACTAACTTGTATCGACCGTTTAATGATACACAATACAAAAAACCTTTAAATATCTGAGAGGAGATTCCGCTTCAGACTTATAAACCGATGGATACAAACAACGGCGAAACAAGAACGATGAAACTTGGACACAATAACACCAACGGCGACTCTTACAAAACAAATCCGACGACACAAACAATAAATAAATATAACTCGAAATTCACTAAAACAATTGGCTCATTTATTATCAATCAAACTCGATTACAAAACGACTCTACTAAAAACCCTGAGGTTTCCAAAAGTGGAACCACACAAGATTTATGTAACGAAATGCTTCGTTACACATTCAATGACAAAAATTATCATTAGATCCCATGCCAGGACTTCAATAGTTACTTTTATAATATCTGCATTCCTTTGCCTGTAGGCATCAATGGGTTAATGTAAAAAATCTTTTCCTTAAAGCATTTTTTCAGTTAGTAGAAAATAAATTTGATACAATAACGTTTGACTTTTGTTCCACTGAAGACCATAAAAATAAAAAATTAGAAATATAAGCCTGGATAAAAACTCTGAAAATTTATTAAAATATTTCAAAACTAAGATTATTTATGTAAATAAAAGAAAACTATAAAAACACAAAAATTAATTATACATTTTGCTAAAATCACGAGGTGTCTTTTTTCCTCCCCACCAGGTGGTGCAAAAAAGCCACTTGCAGTGCTTTTGTAAAACTCTTATAACTTAGTCCTTTCATGAGATAAAAAATATTTCACATTATATATAAAAATAAGTAAATATCTGATTTAGTATATTTTATTTAATCAAACTTATGGAATGTTATAATTAATATAATTTATAAGCAGAGTTCTTTTGATAAATGTAAAGATAGTTATTACTTACCTTTTTATCGTTTTCTGCATTTCTTCAAATGTTAAATTAATTGCTAACTCACAAGTGCTTATTTTTGGAAATTTATTTGAAGTAATTTCAGAAATATCACCATCTTCGGAATTTTTTCGTTTTAATTTCTTTTTATCTTTAGTCATTTTGAAGCCTAAGTTGTGTCACTTTCAAACTGAAAGAATATTAGTAATTTCTGATGGTTCGCGTTATATTTTCTATTTAAGTGGGAAACACAATAAACGTATTATTGTTGACAATATGAATCATTTAGTATACCTTGAGAAGAATTACAATAGAATTTATAAAATTTAGATATAAAAGAAATTATTACAGTATAAGATTAATTTTTTCTTTAAGAAGAATTCTGCTTTCTGATATTTAATTTTAAAACTTTTTATTATTATATATAAACAATTTATTATACATTATATTTATATAATTATTTATATATATTATATTAATTAATATATTATATTATGTATTATATATAAACAATATAAATATAAAGAATTGAATTTTTAATATCATTATTTATTTGAAAAAAATTAAAAATCTCATTCTTTGTGTCAAGACGAAGTAATTGATGCATATAAAGTATATATTGTATTGGAATTTATAGATTTAATAATTACAATGAAAGTTAAAAAATTCACATTTTTAATAGAATTTTTTTGGTGGAACAAAAGTCAAACGTTATTGTGTCAAATTTATTTTCTACTAACTGAAAAAATGCTTTAAGGAAAAGATTTTTTACATTAACCCATTGATGCCTATAGGCAAAGGAATGCAGATATAATAAAAGTAACTATTGGAATCCTGGCATGGGATCTAATAATAATTTTTGTCGTTGAATGTTAAAAAAATATTTTTTTAACAATTTTTTTTTATAAATAAAAGAAGAAAAATCGATTTTTATAAGAAACTTATAGCGCTATTTGATTCTACGCTAAAAACCACTACGAAAACATATATTACATAATTTTTTAAAAAAGACCTATTGGTGTAAAAATGTTATAAACAATTAGCCTGCATTCATTCTGTATGAGGTATAAGGATCGTTTTTGAAGTTAAAGATTTTTTTAAACAAAATTAGCTTAACTAGGAGAGTTTTTGAAGTTAAAAATTTTCTAAACAAAATTTTTACCTCAAAAACTATTTATGTAAGTGGAAATAAATAAGTAAAACGTCTTCCGTGCGAGGAATATGACGCTAGTTGAATATGAAAATAATTTTGAAGAAGTTACAGTAAGAACATTCTTATAATATAAAATAATTATTTTATCTCTCGAACATCTTTAATTGTTATAATAATTAACTTTTTGAAAAATGTAACTATTCTAAAAAATTTTATTAAAATTCGTCAAAAAATACAATTATTTAAAAATTAGTTAATAAAATTCTTTATAAGTATTAAATTTTAACAAACATTCAATTATTCACTAAATAATTTACTTTTGTATTTAAATAATTGAATAAAATTTAATTAATTTTATAAAACATGAAGAAATCAATCACTCTGAGTCGAAGACTCGGAGTGGTTGATTCCGTCATGTTTTATAACAATTTTTTTTAAAGTTGATTAATTTCAAAAAGGTTTGAATTTGAATGTTTTGAAGAATTTTAATTTCTACGGAAAAATAATAATAATAATTAAATATTTAAAATATTTAAAAAAGAAATGATTGTTTTTGAATAATTATTACAATTAAAGATATTCGTAAATAAATTTAACAGAACATTTTTTTCAATAAAATTTTTTCCTTTATGTTCTAAAAGTTCAAAAATTCTCAGTTTCATTTTAAATTAAATTTACTAATTGACAAATATAATTTATAAAAATTTTTTTCCTTTATTTTAAAAAAATTTTGAATTTTATTAAGACAATTGAAAATAAGAAATAGAATTGATGTAAATTATTTCCTTATGAAAATTGACAATTTTCTACAAAAATATTAAGAAACGGGAATATTTAATGTTTTTCTTCCTAAATGAAAAAAATGAGTTTGTAGACAATATTGTTATTGAGAAATAAAACTTATGCATAAAATGGATATATTTCCTACTTCTTAATCAAAATTTTTTAACAATTAACAATTTTCTAGTATTTTTTTTTAAATAGAAAGGAGAATAATTTGCATAATAATTTAGATCAGTCAAACGAAATTTGTTATAGAAAAAAGCATATAATAAACAAAATGGTTATATTTTTCATTATTTGTTAATCATCAGTTTTTTAAATTTTTTAATTTCTAATATTATTTTATTATGAATCATGAAAAAATACCTGCATATTTTCGATTTGTTAAACAATATTTTTTAAAGAAAAAAAAAACAAAAGCATAAACAAAAACTAACTTTAAACTGCGGATAGAATGAATGAAAGAATATGAAGATTAATATAGTTAAAATTAGTTAACTTTTGTGAAAATCTAAAATTAATTTTCACTTGCGTAAATAATTAAAATTTAGTTATTTTTAAGAGTGAATTTCTTTTTTTCTGCTCCTATAGGGACTAAAGTGACCATTTTTGTTTTAAGAGATTTAAACCGTAAATATTAACTCTAGTGCAAAAAATGATGTTTTCCTCCCTTGGGAAATAAATTACCATTTTTGAATCTAGAAATTCTAATTTCTAATCATAAATATTCCAGAAAATATTAAATTTACAAAAGTAATTTAAAACTAAATTTAACTAAATTCATCTGTACCGAACTAAACCCAAGTTTAACTAAATTAAACTAAACCTGAATTTTAACTCAAGTTTCCAATAGAAAAAAGTTTAGTAACTAATCTAACTTTTATTTTCATTCAAACTGTTTTCCCCCTTCCACTTTTTTTTCCTTTCTGCATGTTTCTTAATTTTTAGATTTATCAACATAATTTAGAGAAAAGTTTTACACACAGAAAAATGTAATTTGATTCAAAGTCAGACTAATTATTTCATTGAGGGTTGATCCTTGAATGTTTGTCTTCCCTCTTGTTTAGTTAATTTTTCAAAAACATCACAGAGAGAAGATGGCGTTTTACCCCTCGAGATGTAAGCTACGTTCCCGCGAAACTGAGATCTTGGAAGGGGACACACGCTGGGATGAAAGAAGATACCCCAATATTACGCGCGAGAGAATTCGAAGTGAACCAAGTCTGCATAATATAATTATAAATTATCGATTTCGCAATATCCAGACATGTGTGTGTGTGTGGGTGTGTTTGAAGGGAATAACGAGAATAAGGCACGATGGAATATATGTAATATACATACATGCGTAAGAAAGATAAATGGAAAAAGAGAAGTTGGATTGAAATGAGATTATAGCAGATGTTTTCTTCTCTTGCATTGTAATAAAACGTCAATTCTTGTCTCTCCATATGTTGGGGATTTTTACGACACAGTTTTCAACTTTTTCCCTCTCTTTTCTTTTTTCTTTCTCTTTCATTTTTTCTTTCTTCATTTTTTAATTTTTCTTTTTTCATCTTTCTGTTTTCTTTTTCTGTTTTCTTTTTCTGTTTTCTTTTCTCTTTTTTCTTTTTCCTTTTTCTTTACATCTTTTAATAAATTAAATTTTTTATTTTAATCTTTTTCTTTTACCTTTTTATCTTTTTAATTTTTATTTTTTTATCGTTTTACTCTTTTCTTTTTCCTTCTTTCTTTTTTTTTTATTTTTTAATCCTTTTCTTATTTCATTTTCTCTTTTTAAGAATCATTGATCCATATAAAGCGACGTATTCTGGGTATACAATCTTTATTCAAGCGTGACGATGAGAAAATACAACGACAACGACAACGACGTCGAAGACGAAACGTAATCAACTGTCGCAAAAATAATTAAGCGTTCATGCATCCATGCCCGTTTTGTATCGCATATTCAATAATATAATTAGTCCACTGTTCATTATTTTTCTTATTTTCGTGATTTTCCTATATGCGAGAATATAAATAATTAATCGAGACAAAATGTATTAAGCAATAATCGATTTATCAAAATAAGTCAAAAGTACAATTTTTTCTAATAATTATAATTACTCGTTGTTTAAATTTTCATTATTAACGGTAGTAACCAATTATTTCTAAACTGAAGGCAATTACTTGGAAAATGGAAAACGATTTTAATTATCATGTTTTAGATGATTCGTTATTTCGTAATTAAAAATAATTTAACTAATATTCTACTACTCTTCAGATAGAATATGATTATTGGAATTCATTATTTAATGTTGGTATGTGATAATTTAAATGAGACAAATTTATCAATCTATTAAACATTTTAATTTTTCTTCTCATGCTTTGTCCGACTAAAAACTTATTTCACTACTGTTTTTTCGATGTATTTATTTTTATTATTTTTATTATAAAAAATTGTCACAAGAAAAATAGAATTCTGTTATTTTCTTTATTTTTAATGAAAAACTTTTAAAAAAAAATTTATTTTTAATAAAAATAAAATGTTAAAGAAATGTGAAAAAAATGAAGTTAAAAGAAATATTAAAATGTCTGACTAAATTTGACTATTACTACTGATATTTTGTCTCCAATTTTATTTAAATAAAATATAAATTTACTGTTATTTAGAAAAATATATTTTGGAAAGGATCAAAAAATTATTTTTCTCTCTAGGGTTAAAAAACTTTTAATTTCGGAATTTATTTCGTTACTTGAGGAAAAAACGTTTTCACTCCGTAGGGATGAAAAGTAAAAACTTATTCTTCTCATTCAAAGTTAATTTAGAAGTTAATTTTTCTCACCCGAATCTCAAGAATTAAAAAATCATTTTTTCTCAATTATTAATAACCAGAAAACGAGAAGAAAAATTCACAGCCAGAGAATAAATTTTAAAAAACAAAATTCAAGTTTCTTGAATGGAAAAAATTTTTAATATCCTCACACAGTTTGCAGAACGTAATTTCAGGGATAGGTACAATTAAACTCGTGTCGAATTGTTGACATCATTAAATTAGCGACAAATCAAACGTCCAGTTGGGAGTAAATGAAATTTCAGAAACAGTGAATTTCTACTAGCAAAGCATTTATCATCCGGACAATATACAAAAGCGACTAGTTTAATTAACAACAAAGCCGTATTAATTATTAAACAACAACACAAAAATAATAATCTATCCACAATGAAAAATTTATTATATTCTCACATGGAAACTGTATTTTTTAATAAATTTACCCCAGAACATATACGAGGATCATTAATTGTCTAACAAAATCCCTCTTTGTGAAAGAATAATTACTCATAAAGTGTTTCTTTTTATATATTTTTTCTACCTTATTCTTCTTCTTCTTTTTTTTTTTTTTTAATTCTAAATAGAAAGTATCGACGAGCGAGAATTTAAAAACTTACGAGTGGCTAAAGTTTTATATTATAAAAATTTTAATGAAATCAAAGTGATGGTGCTGTACCAAGGCTTGAACTGTTCTATTCAAAGTACTTTAGTTTTAAACCCTTTAAAAAAGTTTTTAAACTGTAATAAATTTTATCACTAATGGAACATTTTTTTATTGGATATAATTTATACAATATAATACTTTCTTCGTGATTATATTTTTTTTTTCATCCGAAAGTAATTTAACTTCGTTCTTATAATTTTAAATATTTTAAATTTTACCTATTAATTAATTTATCAAGTTTATTAAAATCGTCTTTGTATCTTTTTTCAAATTTACTACAAATACAAGGGGAAATTGATTTCTTTTTTAATAATTTAAAAATAATAAATAATATCATAATATTAACAATAAAGATAATAATATTAATAATAATTTTAATTAAGAGTTAAAATTTAATTCATAACAGTTCCAATTGTTTTGTAATTTTCGTTTTCGTTTTTTTTTTCAATAAGTAGGTGTATTTTTTTCATGGAAAAAAAGAAAAATAAGAGAAATTGCGCTTCTACGTTAGGGAGAAAAGTTTTTCCCTGGCAAGGAAACCGAATAGAGTGATGGTTCAGTAGAAACAGCCTGTTCGAGTCAGACTGGCGCTTTGGTTAGAAGTATAGAGAATGGGCTCAGTGCCAGGCAAGAATTCTGTTACTACCTAAAGTTTTATTTTCTATTTCGAGAGACAGAGAGAGAGAGTAAGAGAGGCTATCTCTTTCGACCCTTAACACAACACTTGTTTATAAAGCAATTAATTTTAAATTCAATTCTGTATTTAGTCAATTAAGTATATTCATCAGATATGACGAATCTCGTGCATAAAATACAACTTTAACTGAATTAATTCCAAAAACATTTCACATTTCTCCTTCTACTTTCGTCAAAATCTTTATAAATATTCATGAGAGAGAGAGTTTTCGAATAAGATTAATTTTATTTTAAATACTAATTAAAATTACTAATGAATATGAAAATTCGCAACAAAAATAAATGTAAAAATAATTTCTATTTTGTTTACTAATAAGAAGAAAGAAGAGGGAAAAAAAGAGTAGGAAAATAAAAATATAGAAATTTTTTTCAGAATTATAAGTACAAAAAAATTAAAGGCCTCAAAAAATACAAAAAAATGCAAATACAAAAGAAAAAAATTCAAAAATACAAAAGAACAGAAAATACAAAAGTTCTATATATTATGCAAAAAATAGAAAAGATACAAAAATACAAAATAGTGAAAAATGCAAAACGTACAAAAATATAAAAGATACAAAAGTATTAAAAAAAAAAATAGAAACGAAACAAAAATACAAAATACCGAAAAATACAGAAAATAGAAAATATAAAAGATACAAAAATATCAAAATCACCAAAAATTTAAAAATACTTAATTATAAATATACAAAAATACAGAAGAACAATAAATAAAAAAGAACGAAAAATACGAAACTACTAAGAATGGAAAAAAAGGAAAGTATGTAAAAATATAAAAATATTACAAAAATTTAAAGCTACAAAAATACAGAAAATATAAAAAACAATAAAATAATATACAAAATTAATTTTTTTTCAGACCATTTAAAAAAAAAATAATTAAAAGAGAGAAAAAAACACAAAATTTTAGAAGAGGAAAATTTACAAATACCGGAAATTATGATCACGGAAGTATTGTACATAATGTAACAATGCAAATGAAATTCGAACCAGCGAGAAAAGCGCAAGGGAGAGACATAAGTTTGTGTATGTTTTGTGTTTTGAATGCGATGGATGGAAAAAAAGAGAGAGGCAGAAATAAAACAAGAGAGAAAAAAAGGAGAACTTGCTACTAAATGTAAATGTCCGACATTTGTTACTTGGTGTGTATGACCCTGGGTGTTTGTTTGTGTTTGCGGTCTACACCCCAACGTTCCTGAATGTTTCTCCCCCTCCCCCCTCTCTCTTACTCTCTCTTACTCTCTGTTGCTCTTTTTTTATTTTCATTTTTATGCCTGTCTTTTCTTTGTTTTTATTTTCGCCTGCCAGCTACCGCTCCGGGACGCTCATTTGTAAAATTTTATGACGGCCGCCAGCGAGAAACCCTCGGGCTCTTTCCATTATACCCGACTTTCCACTGAGAGTTTTTAGAAACTTGATTTCGATTACGAACCAACTGATCTCGCAAGGGTTTTTTCAATTAATCTTATGGTGTATGAAAATTTGTTATTTAGATGATAGGAGAAGGAAAAAAGTGAATATTCATCACAAGACGATGCCCAGGTGCGAAAAGTTGGTCGGGCCATGGTCGCGCCGACCAAGTGGATAGTCGTGCCGACCTTGGCAACCAAAGGTCGGCCGAACTAGCGAATTGTAACACCCGCCGTCCAGTGGCTGACATGGTCGGGCCGACTATGGCTGCCAAAGTCGGACCGACCAGGGGTGCCAAAGTTTTGCCAACCATGTGAAAGAATGTCGGCTTGACTTTGGCAACCATGGTCGTGCCGACCTTGGCAGCCAAAGGTCGGCCGAACTAGCGAATTGTAACACCCGCCGTCCAGTGGCTGACATGGTCGTGCCGACTATGGTTGCCAAAGTCGGGCCGACCAGGGGTGCCAAAGCTTTGCCGACCATGAGAAAGAAGGTCGGATTCACTTTGGCAACCTTGGTCGTGCCGACCTTGGCAGCCAAAAGTCGGCCGACCGATTGCAAAAAATTATTAATTATTTATTATTATTATTAATTATTATTATTCATTATTTATTTGTTTATTGTATACATCTTAACACTAAACGCAATCTTACACATAAATACAAATTAAAATTTCTAACGCTCGCAGGAATCGAACTCGCAACCTAACGCACCGAAGTCTAACACGCTAACCATTACGCTACGCTTACATGAAAGCCTAAGAACAAAAATGATTTTATAAGCTGCAACTTCAAACTGACCATCGGCCCGACTCTGGCCAAAGTCGGCCCGACCAAGTGAAATTAGGTTTTTTGCACTCTGGCTGCCATAGTTTTACCGACCGTCGGCCCGACTCAGGCCAGAGTCGGCCCGACCAAGTGAAATTAGGTTTTTTGCACTCTGGCTGCCATAGTTTTACCGACCGTCGGCCCGACTCAGGCCAGAGTCGGCCCGACCAACTAAAATTAGGTTCTCTAAACTCTGGCTGCCATAGTTTTACCGACCGTCGGCCCGACTCAGGCCAGAGTCGGCCCGACCAAGTGAAATTAGGTTTTTTAAACTCTGGCTGCCATAGTTTTACCGACCGTCGGCCCGACTCAGGCCAGAGTCGGCCCGACCAATTGAAATTAGGTTTTTTAAACTCTGGCTGCCATAGTTTAACCCACCATCGGCCCGACTCAGGCCAAAGTCGGCCCGACCAACAGAAATTAACCTTTTTAAACTCTGGCTGCCATAGTTTTACCGACCATCGGCCCGACTCAGGCCAAAGTCGGCCCGACCAACTAAAATTAGGTTCTCTAAACTCTGGCTGCCATAGTTTCACCGACCGTCGGCCCGACTCAGGCCAGAGTCGGCCCGACCAAGTGAAATTAGGTTTTTTGCACTCTGGCTGCCGTAGTTATACCGACCATCGGCCCGACTCTGGCCAGAATCGGACCGACCAACTAAAATTAGGTTTTTTACACTCTGGCTGCCATAGTTTTACCGACCATCGGCCCGACTATGGCCAGAGTCGGCCCGACCAAGTGAAATTAGGTTTTTTGCACTCTGGCTGCCGTAGTTATACCGACCATCGGCCCGACTCTGGCCAGAATCGGACCGACCAACTAAAATTAGGTTTTTTACACTCTGGCTGCCATAGTTTTACCGACCATCGGCCCGACTATGGCCAGAGTCGGCCCGACCAATTGAAATTAGGTTTTTTAAACTCTGGCTGCCATAGTTTAACCCACCATCGGCCCGACTCAGGCCAAAGTCGGCCCGACCAACAGAAATTAACCTTTTTAAACTCTGGCTGCCATAGTTTTACCGACCATCGGCCCGACTCAGGCCAAAGTCGGCCCGACCAACTAAAATTAGGTTCTCTAAACTCTGGCTGCCATAGTTTCACCGACCGTCGGCCCGACTCAGGCCAGAGTCGGCCCGACCAAGTGAAATTAGGTTTTTTGCACTCTGGCTGCCGTAGTTATACCGACCATCGGCCCGACTCAGGCCAGAGTCGGCCCGACCAAGTGAAATTAGGTTTTTTGCACTCTGGCTGACATAGTTTTACCGACCATCGGCCCGACTATGGCCAGAGTCGGCCCGACCAACTAAAATTAGGTTTTTTGCACTCTGGCTGACATAGTTTTACCGACCATCGGCCCGACTATGGCCAGAGTCGGCCCGACCAACTAAAATTAGGTTCTCTAAACTCTGGCTGCCATAGTTTCACCGACCGTCGGCCCGACTCAGGCCAGAGTCGGCCCGACCAAGTGAAATTAGGTTTTTTGCACTCTGGCTGCCATAGTTTTACCGACCGTCGGCCCGACTCAGGCCAGAGTCGGCCCGACCAATTGAAATTAGGTTTTTTAAACTCTGGCTGCCATAGTTTAACCCACCATCGGCCCGACTCAGGCCAAAGTCGGCCCGACCAACAGAAATTAACCTTTTTAAACTCTGGCTGCCACAGTTTTACCGACCATCGGCCCGACTCAGGCCAGAGTCGGCCCGACCAACTAAAATTAGGTTCTCTAAACTCTGGCTGCCATACTTTAGCCGACCATCGGCCCGACTCAGGCCAGAGTCGGCCCGACCAACTAAAATTAGGTTCTCTAAACTCTGGCTGCCATAGTTTTACCGACCATCGGCCCGACTGAGGCCAGAGTCGGCCCGACCAACTAAAATTAGGTTCTCTAAACTTTGGCACCCATAGTCGGCCTAAACTTGGGTGGAAACAGTAACCAAAGTCGGCCCGACTTTGGCTGCCGACCTATTGGCAGCCATAGATGGGCCGACCTGCGCCCGACCTTCCAACTCTGGCGGCCGACCAAAATTCGCACCTGGGTGAGGTTAAAATGTAAAATAATATGTTACAAGTGTCTGACTTATAAACTGACCATTACTACTGATAATAATAACAAATATAAAATTATGTGTGAATAAAATAGACTTTTACTGCTTAGGATGAAAATAATGAATATTTAAAATCCTTCCCTAGTATTATTTTCAGTATTAGTACGAGAATTTTAAAAGTCGAGTAACGATCTGTCTGACTAAATACTTATTATTTTTAACTTATTTTATTTACTTTTTTAGTTGTTCTTATCTTATTTTTAAACATCAATTTTTACTTCGAGAAAACTACAGTTAGTTATTTTTTTTATTGATGATAATATTAAGGTTAAACAAAACACCCAAAAGTCTGACTAAAATGGAATATTACTACTGAAAACTAATCTGCACTTATGTCTGAATAAAATACACGTTTACTACTTGCCGGGAAAAATAATAAATATTTAAAATCTTTCCCTAGTATTTTTTTAACTATTGATAAAAAATGGTGGAAAGTCGAATAAAAAACTGGCTGACTAAATATGTGACGCTCCACGAGAAAAGGGACCTTATTTACTCTTGTCATAAGGTCCCTTTTCTCGTGGAGCGTCACATATTTATTTATTTTTTTATTAAAGAACATCATTTTCTGATACACAGAGGAAGTCAGAAGTTTTTAAGAATTGATTTCAGAAAAAATTTGTATCTTGAAAAACGACGCTGGTATTGACAGTTTCTTTTAACAATTTTTGAAGTCGAGTATTAAATTTGGGATTTTCTTCATCAAATTTGAGTATTTTTTATAATGATTTGTCTGACTAAATTTTTATTATTACTACTATTTTTCCGTTGTATACATTTTTATTATTTTTATAAAAAAAATTGTTATTTAGAAAAAGTAAAATTCATTTTTGTCATTATAGTTAATAAAGGTAAATGAAACATCAAATAGTCTGACTAACACTAACTATTACTACTAGGTGCCGATTACGTAATATCATTTGTACTTTCATTTTCACTTTCACTTTCACTTTCACTTTAATAATTTTTTAATAATTTTTTCACTTTGACGAATTTTTTCTTTTTCTTTTCATTTTGATAGAATCTTATTTTTACTTTCACTTTTACTTTCACTTTAATAATTTTTTTCTTTCATTTTCATTTTCACTTTGATAGAATTTTAATTTACTTTCATTTTTACTTTCGCTTTCATATTTCATATTTCATATTTCATATTTCCCTTTTATTTTTACTGTCACTTAGAAAATTTTTTACTTTCACTTTTACTTTCACTTTAATAATTTTTTTCTTTCATTTTCATTTTCACTTTGATAGAATTTTAATTTTACTTTCATTTTTACTTTCGCTTTCGTATTTCTTTCCCTTTTATTTTCACTATCACTTAGACAGTCTTTTTTATTTCACTTGCACTTTGATAGAAAGTGAAAATAAAAATATGTCAAAGTGAAAATAAAAGTAAAAACTAAAATGAAATTACGTAATCGACCCCTAAAGGGTAATTTCATTTTAGTTTTTACTTTAATTTTTTATATCATTTTTACTATAAACTATGATAAATTTCTCGATGTACTTTTATTTAAACTTTAAGAAATTTTCATTTTCTCCATGATGGTTTTCTTTCCATTCATTTTCTTTTTTAAAATTAAAACAAAATTTGATTGAATCTGAAAATTTGTCACACGGAAAGTAATCGTAAATAAGAATATACATAAAAGTGAAAATGAAGGGGAAAATAAAATAAAAATTCTGGCAAGTTCAAATGAAAATGAAGATGAGAATGAAATTCTGTTAAAGTGAAAGTGAAAATGAAAGTGAAAATGAAAATAAAAATCCATAAAAATGAAACTAGAAGTAAGAAGAAAAAATTCAAAGTGAAAGTAAACATGAAAATAAAAGTCGTAATGAAATGACATAATCGATTTCTTGATAACTCATCTGCAATTGTGTCTGACCAGTATTAAAACTATTGGTAAAAAATATAAAAGTTGTTTAATGATATGCCTGACTAAATATTTATTTTACTACTGTATTTTCGTTGAATTAAGTTTTATTATGTTTTTAAAAGTAATTCTTGTTCAGAAAAATACAATTCGTTACTGTTGTTACATACGATGTATCCAATTTTGAAAACGTAATTTTAAAAAATGGGTTTTAAGTTTTACACTCGATTTATACGTAGGTGATTTTTCTGAAAATGACATTTTTTATGTCTCGGTTAATTTTACAAAATCTACTCTCTAATAGTTATTATCAATTTCCATAGTAAAAATTAACATCACTTTAAAAAAAATTAAACAATTTTATTCATCTACATTTATGCAGTAACTAAAATAATTTTATTTCCGAAGCCTTTTTAGCATGTTTCCATTTGGATTTCTATATGGTCAAAATCGCGAAAAACGAAACTTTTGTAACGTAACAGTTTTTTTAAAACGTTTATAACTTTTAATTGATAAATACAAAAAAATTTATATTCCTATGCAATATTGTTAAAAAAATATATTTTAAGATGCAAACATAAAAATTTATTAATTCCTTGTTATTTAAAAGTTATGGACAAAACAAAAAGACTGTTACGTTACATGCTCCGCGATTTTGACCATGTAAGAAAACTAAATTTTTATAGTTTTTTTTTTGGACTTTTAGAAATTTTTTAAAAATAGTGTCAGAAAGTACAATGTTTTTTCTATGATTACATGAATTTAAAAAATTTTTTTAACCTCAGTCTTATTTTTGATAAAAATGTTCAAACTTTGTCTTCAGTTTTAGATTAAAATTACTTCACGATGATTGCTGATATATTTTTATACATTAAAAATAACCAAAACAAAATTTAAACTATATATTACGTATAAAAAAGGAGAAAAAATTATTGCTTTTATAAATAATCAAATTTCACATATTGACCCGAGTAAAAATTCAATTTCATCTCCGAAGCCTTGCTTTTTATTAAATAATTGAATATACAAGTAAATTTAACGGAATATTTCGATGATAATATAAAATTACGGTGTGAAATTTATATATTTTACTAAAAAAATATATTTTAATTGTGCCCTAATGTGACTAAATGTAAAAAAATGTAGTTTTTATCTCCGAAGCCTTTTCCTTTGTCTTTTGTTTTTAGTATTTACCTGCATTATTTTGAAAAACTTAACCCAAATAACCATCAAATCAGATACTTTAACTACATTTATATTTTAATCGAACTGAATATATTTGGAATTAAAATATGCAAATTATTATTTTTTAAGAACTGTAATTTTATTTTTGATTACGTGATGAACGATATTAGCGTGTAATTTGAATAGAAAAATTCGCGAATCAAATAAAACTAATCTAATGGAGTAACAAAGTCAATTTTCTTCAATAAAGAAAAACTTGAATATTTTTAACAATTAATTTTGCGCAACTTAAAAATCTTACTCTTTAGTATGAAATAAAGTAGTTTCAATAGAAAAAACCATATAATTCAAAAAAATTGAAAAATTGAACATCAAAATATGTCACTTTCATAAAAATCACCCATGTATAGAAATACTAATTATATAATTATTTACACTAAATTATCTATTCTGTAGCCGTACAATAATTCTTCTTTGATGTTCGCTTGACACAAATACACTGACACCTTATAATGATCTAACATCTAAGACCGGTTATTAGCAACTGCCGCTGGCTACGTGTCTTTGAGGGTCAGGAAGCCATTCAGTAATTGTAGTAAATTTCGAAAACTATTGATTGCAATTAATTGAAATTTTCAGGGAATATTATTAGAAAATGTAATAAAAAAAAGCTTTAGTCATTATTCTTTAATTAATTAATTAACCTTAATATTGAATTGTTCCCTAATTTTCCGAAATTCGTTCACTCGCCGAAAATAAAAAAAATCACACCATCAGAAGAATCATGAAAAATGAGTCACTGTGAGTAAATAGTTAGACAGTTAATTTAGCGGTTATTAAGAAATTTGCTTGAGGTTCATGCAGTAGATAGTGGAATGAGAATGTCGTGTGTGTAATGTCGCGTTGGGAAATTCCCAGTCGTATAGCAGGGGAGAAGGGTGGTCGTCATGGCAGAATAGAGGAAGCGATTCGAGGAGGGGGGGGGGGTGAAGATCAAAGCCCCTGGAGATGATTTCATTACGACATGCCACTCGTCTGTTCCGTTGAAATATCAAAAGAGTATAGTACAGCTAGGAACCGTGGCATATACAAGTATACACGGAAAAAATTAATTTAGTACATTTTACGAAACTAATTTTGGAATAGCGGATACGGAGAGGAGTTTAGTATAAGATAAAACAGAATCAATAGTAATATATGATGACTGCGTTTCTCGAAAACTCAAAAAAAATTCTATGGAATTCACAAATGATCGGTTGGACGTTCTAATTCAAGAGTTTTGTAAAATGTTTAGCCTGAAGCGCATGCGCCACGGAAAAAAATATTCACGGAGAAAAAGCGAATAAAGCAGAAAAAAGAATTTCTTAATGTACCAATGAGCTCTCAAGACCATTTTTTCTCGTCTTCTATAGGAGATAGATGATTGGTTCGACACATGTGACTGCACTCTACAACGCAATGGTTCGCTTGGATTGGCTTATTTTATTCTGACACTAACTTAACGGAAATACGCATACATATAAACGAATTCTGACGCAACGCACATACAATATAACTCGCACTTGTAGATTAAAGAATTGAGTTTCTTTATATACTAACTGAGGAGATTAAAACTGCGCTTGCGAGAAATGTCAATATACTGAATATTAATTTTTAAAAAAATCATTTTTTTAAAAGTTATACAAAATATTTTATGGTTTTTAAAATAACATTTTTTGATTATAATTAGTTATAAAATCTCTATAAAATTTTTCAATTTTTAGAAAATAATTTTATTCTTAATTTTAAATTATAAATAAATTGACAAAAAATTTTCAAAATTAAATTCAAACTCAAAAAATGTTTATATTAAATTGTCTAAAATTTGAAGTAATAACAGTTAAAACTTGAGAAATTAATATATATATTGTCATCGGTAAATATTATGATAAACTATAAAATTTATTGGACTGTAAATTAAAAGAAATTAATAATAATTAAAAGTTTGGATTACAAAAGCACATAAAAAATGTTACGAATTTGGAACAATGAAATGTGAAATACGTAAAAGAAAACAATTATCCAAATGTTACCGGCAGGTAAAGCAGTTCTCTTTTTCCTTCCACATATTATATCTATATAGAGCAGACAAGTTAATACCGACGCGACGAGACAAGCTTCAACATATCTATTTATAACGCGACTTTTGGTACACCCCGTATAGAATTTTACGAAACTTTGTGTTCGAGAATTCACGATAGACAGCGAAGTGGAAACTCAAACCACGCGTTTTTAGATTGCACGAAACATTTTTACCATTTTCTGATCAAATGTTCACCAGAAAATACGAAACATTTCTACATTCAAGCTTGTTTTATAAATTACAACACTGGTTGCAGTTTCTCGACAATTGTTCTGCTTAAAGTAGTGAAAGTTTCTGGGTTTTTGAAAAACTTCGTCTAGGAATCTTAAATATCCGCTAGTGCGAAATTAGTTTCGTAAAATCTGCTGAACTTATTTTTTCCGTGTATATATATGGCAGTCGTACCAACTCGCAGAGGTCTTCCGCACAATGCTTTTCTTGCCAGGCTTGAAAAGAGAGACCTGACTAGAAAAAAGAAGCGAGCGAAAAGAGGGAGAAATAAGAGAGAAGGAGAGGAGACAGTTCTTTCGAGTTTTCAACACTAGTGTACCAACGATCTTCTTCTCCTTTCCTCTCATCGTTTTCCTGCCCAGAGGGAAGAATGTTATTACCTCAAGCTGCCGCCTATTGTAAAAATAAGCTCCACGCAAAATCTTTGATAAAGAAACGATGAGACTCAAAGATTTTTACCTCCCTCCCCACCTCTAAGAATGGGTCGGTTATAAATTTATAATTGAACTACTTTTCACATTATTCATTCATTTTAATATCCATTATGGATTGAATTTTTTCGAAATCTTTGAGTCTTTTAAAGTTTCGTGATCCACAAAGTGGTGCGAAGGAAGGGAAGGGGGATGAGATTATTAATCGAACATTCGCTGCGGGTAGAATTACAAATTATATGATGAGAAAAAAAAGTTCTTTTCGAAAATTACGTTTTTTCTTTTCATACTTTCTTCTTGACGTAGGAATAATTCGAAAAGAATTTTTCTAAAAATTTCTATTTTTAATAATTTGAATTTAAATTAAAAGATTTATTATCCTAATTAAATTTATAATAAACAAATGAAAAAATAAATAAAAATTAAATACTAGAAAAATTTTTTTTCAATAAAATTTGCTTAGTATTATTAATCCCGTGTAGAAATCACCATGCTATGCCTAAAATGATTATTGGCCCTAGCTTGGACCTAACTTGGCAACCCCTTTTTATATATCCTGGGCTGGTCCTAACTTGGTACTAGCTAGGAGATCCAGTTATGACTTAGAAAAATTTGTAGGAAAATAAAGTGTTAAAATTGATACATGAAAAACATGTAAAAATTGATAAATATTCTCAATTAATATTTATAAAATTAATTGATAATCATATTTGTTTAAACAATTTATCGTTTGACATAAATCAGAAAATTATACAAATACTATAAAATAAAGTTAATTTATTAATTTATTAATTCAGCAATTGTTTAAATTTAAACAAATAATTGTTATTTACTAACTTTTTACACAATCAACCTAGAAACTAGCAGTTTTTTCTAATTTTGCAATAAGTAAATACTCAGATTAGTTAATTGCAAAATTTAAAAAGACTACAAGTGTCTAGACGCTTTATTGTCTTAAGAATTAATAAATAACAACAATTTTTTGTTTAAACAAATGCTGAATTGTTAAAATTATAAATTATCTTCATATTTCATTACTCAAGTGTAATAATTGCGAAGTTAGATAAAAAACTGCAAATTTTTAAGTAATTTGTTACAAAAGTTAATAAAACAGCAAAATTTATTTATTTATTTAAACAGATACAGACTGCAATATAATTATCATTAGTAAAATATATTTCTAATTTCGTTCGCTGATTTTAAGTTTCGTTTAAGTTGGTGCTAAACACTAAGAGATATTGCAATTCGAATGAGGGCTGACCCACCCAGGTCCAACCTAGGACCTACCTGGGCTTCCTAGTTTTATTAGCAAAAGTTTCTAAGTCCAAGTCTAAAAAATTTTTTGCAACAAAAAATTAATGCTTAAAATGATTTAGAATAATAAAAAACGTGTTTTTAACATAAATTTTTTTGACATTTTTTTAAAAAGTGGATCACCCGCTTAATTAATTAGGAAAAATTTCCAAGTCCAAAAGACGAATATTTTTTTTAGACCAAGAAATTAATGTTGAAAATGATTGAGAACAATGAAAAACCTGTTTTTAACGAAAATGTACAGATATTTTTTTTCTTGATATAATATAAAAATATTAATTTTTGAATTTTTATATTTGGATATTATTTTATTATTATTGTTGTTGTTAAACTATTTTTTTTATTTATTATCGTGTATTAGTGTCAATAATTACTATATTGAATCATCAAAAGCAAGTCCACAAGTCACTGACAATAAAAATTTTGATCTCAACTAGTTTCATTAGCATAGTGGTTAGGGCGTTAGTCTCGTAGTCCGTAGGTCGTAGGTTCGATTCCCGCGTGCGTTAGATTTTATTTACTTCTTAGGTTTGCGTTTATTCCGATTTTTCTGCATTGTATTCGTATAAGTATGCAATTTAATGATTATATATACTGTAAAATAATTTAATTAACAAATTTCTAATTTTTTTATAATTTTTAATGTATATATTAGAGGAATATATATTAATCTCTACATATACTAACATTATTTATGAATTCGCTTTTGGTCATCATTTAATTGAAAAAAATAATAATTAATTAAAACTAATACTTATTATTAATAATTTAGGTTATTTCTTTAGCAAATATTATAAACTAATCAAAATTATAATAAAGTATATAAATAAACTGGTCATAACTAGGCTCCCAAGTTAGGACCAGGCTAGAATCGCATCACCAGCCATTGTTGGTCCAACCTACACTGCCAACCTAGGACCAAGCTATTAACAGGGCAAAATAGGTAGGACCTGGCTAGGACCAATTTTCATTTTCCACACGGGATTATAATAATTATCAGTAGTGTTAGTCAATTTTGAGTCAGGCACTCTTTTTACGATTCACTTAACTTGATTATAATATAACACGGAAAGGAAATTTCATTTCAAACAACGATAAGTTTCTCTAGAGAATAGCGAAAGTTTTAACCTAAATAACTAAAAATATCGCTAATGTAATGAAAATTGTAGTTGCTCCAAGTAAAATTTTTTTTCATATTGCTACAATTTTGTAAATAAAAAATATTTTTTATAAACACAGTAAAACAAATTAAAGAGTAAAAAATAAATAACAAATTATAAATAATAAGAAAAAATAATAAAATACCAAATTTAAATTTATTTACAAAAAATAGTTTACAAATTAATAAAAAAGAGTATTTACAGTTGTAAAATAAATATTTTGTTAGACACAGACTTATTAGATTTTCAAAAGTTTTTTATATGTGACTTTCATAAAATTTTACATATTTCACAAGTATTTATTATTTACAAGTGAAAAAATTTTTAAAAACACTAAAAAATTCAATTTTGGAGAAATTACAAATAATTGCAGAAATTCAATTATTTAAAAAAAAAAAGAAAATTCTTCTTATAAAATTCAACTTTGTTTAAAATTTGAAACATCGTAAAAATCCCAATTATCCTTATAAATAACAAAATTCTTTTCTAAAGTTCAATTATTTTCGTAAATGTCAAAAAAATTCTTGTCCTAATTTCATTTATTTTCAAAAATAAAATGCATTTTTCTAATTTCAATGATTTTCAATATCTACTATTTTAATAAAATTTCCCAAAAAGAATTCAATTATTGAAAAAAAAAATTTTAATAAAATTGCTTGAAACATTTAATTATTTTCATAAATAATAAAAATTTCACAGGAATTCGATTATTTTCATAAATAAAAAAATTTGTTTAAAGAATTCAATTATTATTTTCATAAAAAATAATTTAAAATTCTAGAAAATAATAATTGAATTAAAATGATAAAAATAATTTTGATGAAGTTACAGTAACAATATATATATTTGAAAAAGATTTGAATTTAAAATTTTTGAATTTCTTAATTCCTGTGGTAAATTTTGTTCCAAAAATAAGATTGAAAACAGGAATTGTGCAAATATTTTTCTTCTTTTTCTAAAACAAAATAATAATTTTGTTAAAACAATTGTGATTCATAAACAAAAATAATGCAAAATAAATAAACTTTTTATTTCTTAATCACAGTTGTTTAACAATTTTCTAATTTTGTTTAGAAGTAAAGAACAAAAATCTGCATAATTTCAATTTGACAAAACAGAATATTTAACAAAATTTTAATCTTTTAATGAAAAAAAAAATGAAAAAATTCTGATGATTTTAAATTTTAAAAATCCTTCAATAAAATAAAAAAATTTTCATAAACAGTTTACTGTAAAAAAAAATTAAAAAAATGTAAAGTTTTATTAAAGTATTTTTTAAAATTAAAAATTGCACAGTAAATTTACTTAGTACTTAAAAAATTGCATTCTTTTATTAATCTGAATTTATATAATAGACAAATTCTTCTGAACATTAAAAAAATAATTTCATAGAAAAAGCAATTTAAAAAAAAAATAAATAAATTGAAAAAATAAAACAACCCAAGTGTCACTCTCAGAAAAATCACCCATATACTCCACTAAATTTTTCCAAAAATTATTTCCCCATTAATCGACATTTTATTACTTAAAAAAAATCCCCCAGAAATTAATTGCTTGTAAAAAGATTTATTTACCATCGCTCAACAATAAAAAAAATCTTTTTTTCCCATAAAAAAATGCAGGGTAAAAACAAAAAATTTATCACTATTAACTTGGTAACAAAATAAAAAAAAAAGAAAATCTCAAAATCCCGAATAAATAGAAAACAATAAATCAAAAAAACATTATAGAATCGTAGTCAGTTGTAAATGGTAAAGCACATACGGGCAAAAAAATTTTTATCTCTGTGTCAATTTCAAATGTTGAAAACGAGTTAAGTGTTAGAGACAGTGCCATAACTCACGTGACAGTTTTACAACGGTTTTTTTTTTTTTTTTTTTTTTTTTGCAGAGAGTCACAAAGCGAAGTGAGAGAGATGGAGTGATAGAAAAAAAACACAGTGGGGGAGAGAGGGGGTTCAATAATAAATTTCATGACGGTTATAAAAGTCACGTGCAGCATTGAAAAATTGATGACAAAGTCAATATTATTGAACGAAATATTATGGCAACGGTTTACCAATTCGGTTTTAGATAAAAATAAAAAAAAGAATACTCGAGATGTATATTTGGGATTAAAAAGAAATTCTTTTTTAATTTGTAATTCATAAATTAAGAATGATCGTGAAGTTTGAAAAATGGCATAACTTAAAGTCGTCTTCGTCTTCTTTCGTGTAAAATTGTAAGCACCAGTATACGTATAAAGTGTATACTCAAAGTGTATCGAGCAACAAGGACTAACAACCTTTAATTAATAAAGTTACGTGAGCAACTTGCAAAGTCTTGCCGCTCTTCTTCCCCCGGTTTCCCTACCAAGATAGGAGTCATTTCCCTCCCTTTAGAATTCAGGTATCTCTCTCCGACGTCTTCTCTTTTCTTCCCACCTTCATTCTTGAAAGCAGGCTATAAAGCCATCTTTAACTCTCTTTCTCCTTCTCTCTCACTTTTTCTCTCTTTCTCCTTCTCTCTCACTCACTACTTTTTCTCTGTCCTACGAATTTATTCGTCTTACTTATTTTACGGTTTGCATCTCAACTATACGAAAACTCCTGGTTATAATAAGTTATCTTCCCTTTTTTTCTAAATAAAATTATAAAAGTTCATTTTATCGCGAGTTAACAAATCTCTTTGATCGTATTTTGTTTTGTTTTACGTATTCTTTTTGGTCAAATTAGGAAATTTTAAGTTTACTAAAATTATAATTATAACTAAATTTACTTTACTAAAATTTAAGTCAATTGTTGGTCCCTTCAGTTGAATGTTTAGTATAAAAATTTTTATTTCCGTTCCTTTACTTACTATAAATTTTAAATTTAAACGAGTAAAATTTCCTTTACAACTGTTGTGAAATCTCACTTATTCAAATTTACAGAGTATTATGGAATTTTTAGTAAAAATAAAGTAATTTACAAGGAAAACAAATAAAGAAACTTTCATTATCTTACCAGTAACGTATTGCAAAAAAAAGTTCTTCGCATTTTTGTCAATTTTTTACTTTTTTAAGAAAATTTTTTATACTAATTTTGAAATAAAATAAAAGAAATAGTAAAAGTTGCAAAGCAGAAATAAGCAGAAATTTTTTATAATTTAGATTTTGCAGAATTAAAATAGTAAAAAATACTATAAATTTGTTTGCTCTTTAAATTTGAATTTAGTAAAAATGTTTACTAATTTAAATTAGTGACTGACTTTTTGCTTCTTAATTAGTGAATTCTACTAATAAATTACAAATAAACTACTATTTATTACAAAACTTTATTTACTAGTAAATTCTACTAATAAATTAATAAAAACTACTATTAGTAAAATTGACTAATTCAAAAGCAAAAAGTCAATCACTAATTCAAATTAGTAAACATTTTTACTAACTTAAATTTAGTAAATTCAAGTCAGTATTTTAAATAATTTTATTAAATTCAAATATTTTGTAAATTAAAATTAGTAAATTAGTAAATAAAAATTCGTGTTTATCAGTAAAATTTACTAATTCAACAGCAACAAGTTAGTCATTAATTGAAATTAGTAAATATTTTTATTACTTTGAATTTAGTAAATTCAAGGTATCTTAAATAATTTTATTAAATTCAAATATTTAGTAAATTAGAATTAGTAAATTTTACTAACAAATGAGTAAAAATTTCTAGTAATCAGTAAAATTTTCTAATTCAAATGCAAAAAGTCAGTCACTAATTCAAATTAGTAAACACTTTTTGTAATTTAAATTTAGTAAATTCAATTTAAATTTAGTAAATTCAATTTAAATAATTTTATTAAATTCAAATATTTAGTAAATTAAAATTAGTAAATTTTACTAATAAATTAGTAAAAATTGCTATTTATCAGAAAAATTTACTAATTCAACAGCAAAAAGTTAGTAATTAATTCAAATTAGTAAACATTTTCACTAATTCAAATTTAGTAAAGTCAAGGTATTTTAAATAATTTTAATTAATTCAAATATTTAGTAAATAAGAATTAGTAAATTTAACTAATAAGTAATAAATGAGTAAAAATTTCTATTAATCAGTAAAAGTTACTAATATAATAGCAAAAATTAAGTCACTTATTCAAACAAGTGTATATTTTTACTAATTAAAATGTAAAGAGCGTCCAGTAGAATTTTATTATTTATTATTATTTTATTTATTTATTTTTAATTTATTTTCAATATATTATGTATTATAGAAAATAAAATAATTTGAACCTTATTTATGTAGATGATTCGAAATCATTTCCCCACTCTGCATTCTAAAGGTTCTAGTGAAAAATCTTGAGATCACTTACACAACACTAAACACAAATTCTTTTTGAAGCACAAAAAAAACTTTTAAAATCAAAAATGAACAACGTAAGGAAAATATTTTTATTTCACTTAATTTTTAATCGCTCGAAAATTTAAAATTGTGAACATTCACGCAGCTATTTAATTTAATTTTTGTTTTAGTTTTTGTCTTTTTTAGTCAAAATAAAAAATCAAAATAAATCAATCAGAGGATGAACGATTTTTTATATTGAAAAAGGAAGTAAGTTTAAATTAAAAATTAAAATTTAAAGGAGAAACATTTAAATTAAAGAAAGTACAACGAAATAAAAAATAAATAAAAATATTAAGAATAAATAAAAAAAAATCAATAGCAATGAATAACAGAAGAATAACTAAAAGAAATAAATAAGAATAAATAACAAAGAAATGCAAAAAAATAATAGTAATAATTAAAATAAATGGAGAATAAAAAAAAAATTGTAATAAAAAAAAAAAATTTTTAATTAATGAATGAAAGGAAATTCAATAGAAGAAAGCTAAATGATTTTTCGAAATCAAAAGCAAAACGCAAGAGGACAAATTTTCAGGTATAAACAGGTCGAAGCAGGAATTAAAACTGACGCATTTAGATGAAAATTATAATATTGTCTATTATTTCAACCTTGAGTTTTATATCCCGGTCGACTTTTGTTTTGACCTCAATGTAAACAAATCGCTCTAGCTTTACAGAAAGTTCGTAACAATAACATTGTTTATATATTTATACTCATTGTAATTACTCTAGAAATGTAATTCATAATTTATTTTCAATATTGTATTACTTTCCCTCCCTTACATTTTATTTTCAGAGTAATTAAACATTTATGCATTAAGTTAAAATTCTACGAATACAATTCTAAAATAAAATAATAATTTTTCTTCTATTATAATAATTAGTATATTTATTATTTTTTCCATTTCCCATTCTTATTTATTTTCTATTGCTTCATTACATTTATTTAATTGTTTAATTATTTAATTCCTTTTATATGGAAACGTACTTTTTTAAATTTTCCCAGTTAAATTATTTTCTGCATTTTTTTGCACTAATGCGCAGTCCGATTTTCTAAGGATAACAAATTGAGACAAAAAATATATCAAAAATGTTGCGAAACAACTTTTTTGATACATTTTTTGTCTCAATTTGATATCCTTAGAAAATATGTGGCAGGAACGACATGTGACATAGTTATATTTCTATTAAAAAAATATATAAATAAATATGTAAACTTTATTAATTAAAGTTAAATAAATTTCAATAAATTGAAAACAGTAAAGTATTTTTTTCATCATCTTCCATTGAAAAAAATATTTTCTAATTATTTTTCATTAAATTTATTAAATTTATGACTCTTGCTTGTGTACACATATAGTGACATTATAGGGATAAATATAATTGATCGTGTGAAAATTGAAAATGTCTTTTCTTATATCCCAAGGAGTATGGCGAGGCGGCGCCAAAGGAGGAGCAAAACCACGTCGAAAACTGGTGCTTCCAGACTCTGGGGAAAATTAAGCCACATTCCTACTGTGACAACCTTGCCAAGGCATGGTCCATGCTTCGACCATGGTACATCCTTCAGCGAGTTATGGCTCGCTAAAGAAAATTGACTTGAATCCACGCCAGGATAATAAAAGCGCTTCACTACACGCGATATGGTAAAGACACCGGCGAGAAGAAATGAAAAGAAGACACATTATACACTTTTGTTACCCCCGAAAAATTCTTAACATTCACTATAAGCGGTCATATCGATGGGAATTTTAACCTCTTTGTGTAAGTAAATTTTGTTTATTAAAATTTACTTTATTGTTATAGTCGTTTAACTTTAATTAATCTTTAATTTCAAGAAAATTTCAAATAAACTTTAAGTAAGTTTCAAATAAGCTTCCAAAAAGCTCAAACAAAAAGTTTATTTATTAAAAATTAAAAAATTAAATAGCCTCCGAAACATCGCCTTCTTAGAAAACTTAATATTTCTTTTTTTGTATTTCATCATCTTCAAAAAAAAAAGTTCTTAACCAAATTAGTAAATACTTCAGAATTTAAAAAATATCCAACTTTAATTTTTAATTTTTATATTAGAAATTAGTCAAATAAAATCATAAACAGAGTGTAGGCGCCTATAGTTTAATTTTTAAATTTACAGAAATAATTGTAGACCGAAAAAATACTACAGTACTTAATAGTTAAAAATTGTTGTATTAAAATATTATTTAATTTTTAATTTTTATCGCAAATTAATATAACAATAATTTAATTACCAGCGGGGAAATATTTACTTTAATATTCAATTTTGTAACAAAATTTGTAATTAGTTCTAAATTTCAATTAAGCTAATTTCGAAATAATTCAATATTGAATGAATAATAAGATTTATTATGCAAATATTAAATCATAATATATAGGCGGATAATATTACAGTGTGTGCGTTAATTAAGTAATTAAATAAAATTTGTTAATTTGTCAAATTTTACTCAAAAATTAATGAATGCTTTTAGCCGCTTATGAAACAATTATTTACCCATGTGTTCTTATAAATCTTTTGTAATCTTTTGGATAAGGAATACTGCCATTAATCACAAGTGGTTATCTTAATCAAATAATCTTCATAATAATAATTTTAATCTCTAACACAATCCATCATCTAATTAAAACTTTAAATAGCGATTATGTCTCGCTTTAAATATTCTATAACGTTTTAGTTAAGAAATATGATTTAAAAAAATAAATAAATGTCATAAAAATTATTTTAATTCTAATTTTTGAAAGTGCATTTCGTATTTTCTGCTTTAGTATTTTTTCTAATTTTATTTTAGAAAGCAAAAAATACTTCAGTATTTATTTCTCTCTAAAAATAGATTTAGAAAAAATAATATAGTAATCATTATGCTTTTGAACTAGTTAAAAATTTACTAGCAAATGGTAAGAAAATATTTCTTGTTACTAAATCGTAAATAAGTAAATAAATAAAAATAATGGTAACGATAATAATTAAAATTTAATTTTATTCGTAATAAATAATACTGATTCATAATAATTAATAGTTATTAGTAATATAACAAATAGTGCTTCATAATAATTAATAATTATTAGTCATAACACTCTAAATCTAAATTAATAGAAAGTTACCTATGAAATGACGAAAAGTCGTCTACCAAATAATTTATTAGTAATTTTACCTGGAATCAGTGAAATTTTGCTAATTGTTAATAGAATTTCACTAACAATTAATAGAACTGTTTATTTTAATTAGTCAAATTTTACTATAGTGATTCATAATAATCAATAATTTTTAATATTGACCTTATTAATTAATAATTTTTATTATTAATTTAATACTATTTCTATATTTATTACTAATAATAATTATTAGTAGTTTATAATGATCTGTACTCTCTAAATTTTATTATTTTGTAAAATAATTTCCTTTTTTCGAAATATTCATCATGTCAAAGGACTAAGCGAAAAGTTCCTGAGTAAAGGTTGCCAAATTGTTTGTCAACGCTCGCAAATTTCTAGGCATGAAATTTTCAAGGAAGTATGCATCGTAAAACTTGTATTTCTATCAAATTGTTTCGTAAATTTACAAAACTGGAATAAATTTGAAAAATGTCCCTATAATTTCAAGTAATTCAATTTAAAATTTTCCAAAAATTTTGTCATACAAAAAATCACAACATTCGTTGCAGCAGAAATTTCTTCAAAAGACTAAATTCTGATTTACTTTCCAAAAAAAGGGGTATTCTTAATTTAAGAATATATTTTTTAATTCAGTCATCATTTTTCGTTCGCCATTCGAAATTTTTTTTTTCGCCATACAAATTTGAAATTTTTAATTATTTCCAAAAAGAAAAGAAAAATTAAATGAATTCTTAATTTAAGAAGACATTTTTTATTTTAGTAAATAAATTTTTAGTTTTTGTTGAACTTATGTATTTGTCCAGTAAAAAATAACAATTTTGTATAATCAAATTTAAAAATGTTAATGATACTCTAAAATTTCTTAGACATTTCTTAGTCATTTTTGTGAATCGCCATTTTTACGAATTGTCACTTTTGCGAAAAGTCATTTTTACCAATTGTCATTTTTGCGAATTGTCAGTTTTACGAAATGTCATTTTTGTGAATCGCTATTTTTACGAATTGTCACTTTTGCGAAAAGTAATTTTTACCAATTGTCCTTTTTGCGTATTGTCATTTTTACGAAATGTCACTGTTTTCGAAAAAATTACAATTCGTAACAGTGACATTTCTTAAAAATGACAATTGGTAAAAATGACTTTTCGCAAAAGTGACAATTCGTTAAAATGTCGATTCGCGAAAAAGACATTTCGTAAAAATGACAATTCGCAAAAATGACTTCTCGCCAAAATGACAATTCGCAAAAATGACAATTGTCAAAAATGACATTTCGCAAAAGTGACAATTCGGAAAAATGACATTTCGGAACAATAACAATTCGTAAAAATAATATTTATCAAAAATGACTTTTCGAAAAAGTGTCAATTCGTAAAAATAGCGATTCCCAAAAGTGACAAAAGTTCGGTCAAATGACATTTGGGGAATAATCATGCGCTTTGATTTTTGTTTTTCATTTAAGTTTTACTTTAACATTGAGAGATGTTTCTTTTACCTTTGTTTTTAATTTAATGGATTTTTATACTTACTTTCACTTTCACTATCATTTTAATAAATTCACTTTTAAAAAAAAGTATTTTAAAAGTGACTGCAAAGTTATTTTTAAGATACTTAATTTTTGCAGTGTTTTTCATCTTTCACTTTTATTTTCACTTTCACTTTGATACAAAGTGAAAATAAAAGTAAAGGTAAGAATAAAAATCTTTCAAAGTAATAGTAAAAATGAAAGTAAAAATATAAATCTTTCAAAGTGAAAGTGAAATAAAATTGAATTGAAATGTATAAAATTGTAACTCTTTTGATTTTACTTTTATTAATTGTAATATAAATCTTTCAAAGTGAAAGTGAAATAAAATTGAATTGAAATGTATAAAATTGTAACTCTTTTGATTTTACTCCCTTATCTTTAACTCCATAAAGGAGTGACTTTTACGATTACAGGTCATTTCTCCGAATACAATTTTCCGAATAGACAGTTTTCCGAATAAACTTTCTTCCGAAAGACAGAGTTCCGATTTTAAATTTCCGAATTTATTTTACCGAATGTTATTCTTTCCGAATTAAAAAAAAATTTTAATTAAAAATCTTACATCAAATGACAATATTGTGAGCTAGATTTCTTAAATACTCGAGAACACGGTTTTCGTCATTATATTCGTCGTATTCAAGAGCAATAAGCCTTATTCGCCGTTGAACTGCAAGCCACTTCTTTTTTGGTCCTGCCTTAACAGTACGTCCCAAAGCTACTTCATTAATAATTGTTTCAGAATCGTCTTGCTCCTTCAAAAACTCTTCCAGAGCCGAATACAAATCGGGATGATGTTTGCCGACAACCAATCGAAAGCGATTATGCCAGCCCTCGCTTATATTGTTGGTCCTATGACTGCCGCTCAAAGTCGCCTGAAATTGATTCCATAAATTTATCGGATAACGAGGTGGAACTGCCCTACGACGACCTCTTGCACGACGTCCAACAATGTAATTCTCCTCAAAATAATCAATAATTGGGAATAATTCCTCCGGTACTTCATCAGCAAGAAGTCGAAACACGCGTTGAACATCATCAGGTGGTACAAATGCTAAAGCTAAAATCATATGAGTGCTAATTTTTAGTTCGCGGTCAGTGGCATCATTGTATCTGGCTTGTAATCCTTCGTCTTGGATTTTTCGATAAAGAGATTGTCCAAGATGGAAAAAGCAAGCTGACAGTGGTACATCAGGGAAAATATTTGCAGAAGCGTTAATAATAGCTTTTTCGAAGTCCATCATAATTTTTTGCGGCATACACGGTATAGAATAATTTTGACAGGCAGATCGAACAGCTCGAAGAACAAGTTCATATTGATTAGTAGATTTTGACGATAGTAGAGCAAAAACGAAAGGAATAGGTATGACTTGAGGTTCTTCTCCGGGAAGTCGGTTTTTCTGAATTACTCCCAAAATAGTGAAAACAATGCATTCGGAAAATATAACTATTCGGAATAATGAATTCGTAAAAAATCATTTTCGGAAAATGTCCTTCGGAAAAAACCATTCGGAAAAAGACTTTCGGAAAAAAAGCTTTTCGGATAATAAACATATTCGGAAATTTTAATTCGGAAAATTGTTTTCGGAAAAATGTCTGGGAACCGACTTTTACACTTTAAAAAATTTATGAATAAAATGACATCGGGATTTACCATTTACATTGGGAGTAAAGTTTTTCAAGTTAGGAATCTGCTCCTTGAGTTAAACAGAAGTAAAATAAATTGTCCTCTTTTTCATTAACTCGCAAAAAGTGCGACTTTAGAAACCTATCAAAAGCTAAAATTCCACTCTTTTTTGTAGAGTGTATAGAATCCTGTATTTCTCATTTAGTTCAGGAAATTAATAATACATATTTTTATACTATTTAACAGAAACAATTAATTTTTCTAATTTACCTAATGTAGGTTAAGAAAATGATTCTTAAGTAGTAAGAAACTTCTGCCGCAAGGATAATTCCTTAACTATAAATAAATAGAAAAAGAAAGAAAAACTCTAACCTTGTTGGGTGTTGTAGCCTGCTGTTGTGGCGAACAGCTGGTACTGTGAACAGTGGGTTGATTGGTCGTCACTGGTACAATTCCCTGATGGTTGAGATGATTCAGCTGATTCAGTTGCGTGAGCTGTGGCGGTGGCGGCTGTTGCACCGGATTTTGGTTGTTGGGTTGCAGCTGCTGATGGTGCGTCTGGTGGACCGGATGAGACGTCTGGTGGTGCGTCGCGGGGAAAGTCGGCACCGTGAACGGAACAAACAGCATCGGACTGCCGAGGATGTGCGCACCACCTCCACCCACTGCGCCCGTCTCCTCCCTACACCTTTGTTTCGTTCGTTTTTGGTATTTGCTTGTCTAATTCGTCGCGAACAGTTTTAGTTTTCGCCGCACAATCTTACTTCGTTGGGCTACTTTCAAAAATTCTCTTTTATTTTTCTCACTTTTAAACATTAATATCTCTTCAACACGTTGCGTTCTTGAACTTTTGTTCCAAGGTGGAAGTAGAAGAAGAAGAAGAAGAAGAAGAGGAGGAACAAGTAGCAGAAGTAGAGAGAGTGCGCGATATTTTTCGGTTTCAAATTTACTTTTTCATTTTTTTAATACTATTTTTTACTGTTTCAAACTATTTTTTACTGTTCTCGACTGGTTTGGACTACTTTCAACTATTTTTGAATTGTTTTTGAATATTTTTGACTATTTTGACTTGTTTTGACTACTTTTGACTACTTTCGACTAGTTTTGACTAGATTTGACTTTAGTTGATCGGAATTTCTTAGAAAAAATTTTAAAAATTCGTTTCTGAGTGAATTACTTTGAATTTAGTGAAATGGGGGAAAGTGACTGTCTTACAAAGAAAGTTTGAACTGTTTATTACCTGCACTCTGGCCCCAGCCCTTGGTGCTGGGGATGGACGTAGGGGGCGGCTCGGACGGAGGTGGTGGACGCCACCCTCGCTACCCTCAGCGATAGACCGCCCCGTTGGCTGGTGAGCTGGACCGCTGGTGGCGGCTGTTGATGATGGTTGCTGATGTGGGAGCAGCAACAGGCGCGACAACTGGTCCCCTGAAGTTGCTGATTTGTCGGGACGCCTTGGATGAGATGAGCGCTTGTGGGGCCCCTGGGCCCCGCCGAAGTTTGAGAACACGGGTACACTCCAACCAGGCAACCCACCACTGCAGCCCCGGGGCCCGATGCACTTGGAGGCAAACTGCCCGATTGAGTGGCCACCCCAACTTCCCTTCTACTACCGCGACAAGCACTGCACCACTGCACCCAACCTCGCGGACCGTTGATCTCTTCCACCTGAAGCGATCGACTACTGCTGCCGCTGCTATTTATAATTCCACTTGTCTTCTCTCGATTCTGATGACGTTCCTCACCTACTGACTGGATCTTGCCTAATATCTCTCTTCCTCTTTCACGCACACGAACTTCAATTGATCAAAATTCAATCCCAAGATGCACTCTCAATGTTACACGAAACAACTTTATATACGCGCTCTAAACTTGACTCAAAACTTGTTGATAATCTTAACTCGATTTCTTGAGAGAGAGAGAGACTCTAACTTAATTTCAAGGACGAACTTTGCGAAACAGGTAACACGCAATCTTAACTGGTAGTCTGTCTTGAAACCACTTCGAAATATTGAACGTTTTTTAAAAATCTTCTCTTTTACTCTCTTGCTCTTTTACTCTTCTTTCTTCTTTACTCTCTTCTTTTCTTTTTCACTAGAGAATGCTTTTTTTCACTAGAGAATTTTTTTTACTAGAGAATTTTTTTTTCACTAGAGAATTCTTTTTTTTTCACCAGAGATTTTTTTTTCCACTAGAGAATTTTTCTTCTTTTTTCACCTCAGAAACCGGCAAAAAATCTTTCTTCTTGTTCTCTTAACAGAGTTTATATTTACCTTCACGGCACGTTCAACAGTTTATTTACGACTTGTAAAACACTTTTGGTCTTGCGAATTTCTGATTCGTCGTCGTGTCTCAAGAGCAGTTGTTGCAGAAGAGGAGCAACAGTAGTAGCAGCAACGGCGGTGGCGGCGGCACACTTCTCAGAATCTTGTTAAATATTAAACCAAGAGCTCGTGGCTCAACAAGTACACAACGACTGCTTTCTCAGTAAACGACCGCGCCGAGTCACCAATATCACGTCTTCGTCAAGCGAAAAAGGGAAAACTTTTTTTTTTTATTCTTTCGTCGTCACACTGTTCGAGGATTAAATATCCTGTGATGTCAAATTATCCGCTTTCACTCTGCAATGATAATATTAATAGATAAACACGAGTCACCTTAATCACTGAGAGGAAAATCAATTGATCAATGATGCAATTGATTTTTAGGTTGTAAATTAATTAGAGGAATTTTTTCTTAATCCTTGGTTGTAATTGATCGGGGGGTTGTAATTAATCCGTTGTTGCGATTTTTTGGGGGGTTTTTTAATTACTGGTCAGGAATAGTCACTGGTTAGAATCTATCAATAGTTTTAATTAATGAGAGGTGGTAATTAATTAGTGATTGAAATTAACCGGTGGTTGCAAGTAAGTGCTTACAATTGATCACTGGTAGCAAGTATTTAGTGGTTGATATTGATCACTGGAAGCAAACAATTAGTGGATGCAATTGATCACTGGTAGCAAGTGATTAGTGGTTGCAATTGATCACTGGTAGCAATTAACCAGTGATTACAATTAAATAGTGGTTGCAATTGATCAGGGTAAGTAGTTGCAATTTAATCACTAACTGCTATTAATCACTGGTTGCAATCGATCGGGGATATCAGTGGTTTCAATTATCCAATGGTTGCAAAATAAGTCACTATTTGAAATTATCCTGTGTTTGCAATGTAAACACTGATTGCAATCGATTACAGTAATCAATCGTGTCAATAATCCAAAGGTGGCAATTGGGTTGATACCACTGACTCGATCAGGAGTAATTGAGTTGATCAGCGATTGAGTCGATCAGCTTTAGTTGAATCCGTCAGTGACAGTTTGAATCGCTAAATTACAATTGAATTGAGTGACAATTGATTTAAATGACAATTGAATTGAGTGGCAATTGATTTAAATGACAATTGAATTGAGTGGCAATTGATTTAAATGACAGTTTAATCGAGTAAAAATTGAATCGAGTAACAATTGAGTCGACCAACAATTGAATCGAATAACAATCGAATCGAGTAGCAGTCGAATAGATTGACAACAAAGATCAATAATTGATTAAAAAGAATCGAACAACGTTTGATTCGAAGTATTCGAAAAAAAATCAGTTTTGATTTGATCAGTAACGCGCAACTAGAATAAGAAACCGACAGGCAGAATCCTCTTTGAGACTCGCATACATCCTTGCGCGATGAAGAACTCCCTAACCACGAGGTGTCTGTTTGATCATCATAGAAGAACCGGAATAGCCGTGTGCAGACTATGGGCGCTATGAAGGATCATTCAACTCTTGAAACAAAGAGACTTTCTCTCTTGTTTGTTTATTTTTTCTCGCGAGATAAATATGATGATGATGATAATGGTGATGAGTAGTGGGTGGGCAAAAAGGGGGGAGAGGGGGATGTATTCACGTTCTGAGAATGTTGTACAAACAGACTAAAAAGGTTCAAAAGGAGGGTTCAAGCTAACCCGTAATGTCGAAAGGTCGCTCGGCGACTGACTAGTACTTCCGCTCTAGCTGTTGTGCGATTCAGAGTGGGGGATGCCTCGTTGGGTTGTTGTGTGTAGGGGTTGGTTGGTGGTGGAGTTGCGTTGCTTGTCGGCTCGTCGATGTTGGTGTTGGTTGACTGGTTGTGCTTGCGCGCGGGAAACGAGACCACGACTGCTTTTGAGCACGCCGGTTTAGGCCACGCGAAATCGTCAACAGTTTTCTTTATGGGTCTCTTTTACGCACACGTTAGTCTCTTCTTTTTTTTGGGGGGGGGAGCTTCCTCTTCGTTCAAAACGAGACACTGACCTCCGATACAGTCAATCATGTCTTCTTCTGCAGAGTCTTTCTGATCTCAATGAATCTTTATCAAATCTTGTCTTTATGGCTTTAGATCCGTCAATGTCGAGGGATTATGATGGCGAAAAGGGGACAAATTGATTTTAAGTTTTTTTTGTACTTATAAAAACTAAAATGAATTTTGGTTTTGTTTCCTGAAGAGAGGAGAATTCACTCTAAAAACAGTGGAAGACTCTTACACTATTTCTAGAGTGAATTCTTGTTAGCGTAGGATTGTAATTATGAAATTGGCATTGACAAGAGGAACTTGAATAATTCCTGTATTTTTAGAATCAGATGAATCATCATGATAAGGAAAATAGAAATTAGAAAAAAGAGAGACAAAAAAGTTGAGAATGTGAGCAGATTGAACTGAGAGAATCTGTAGACGGTAACTGAATTCTTCGCAGTGTGGAAAGAGCCAAGAGGTAGGATTTCGAGTATTCTGATCAGTAAACAATCAAAGTTCGGAATTTATCATATTCAGATACAGAGGAATATTTTGATCGAAAAACAATTAAAACCGGGAATATCATGTTCGGGGAAGAGATGAACTTAACTTTTCAAGAATGGTACAAAAGAAATCTAATTGTTTAGATTACTCTTGATTTCCAAAAAATTAAAGAACAGTCACATCGAGGAATTTCGATTTCAAATCGAACTTGGAAATTCTATTTCAAAAATGCCTTTTATTGCAACAAAAGTAAAAGTACAAACTTTAGAATCAATTCTTAAAAAATTGTTCCTTTTTCCATAATTTTCAAAAAATTCAAAAAATGGTATTTATATGGTATTTATTAATAGCAGCAAAAGTCCACTAATCCTAAATTCACTATGCACACCACATGACGTGACCAATAACCCTAATTCATAAAAGCTTTAGAAAATTACGAGTAATAATTCTAGTCAACGAAATTATTACTGAATTTACCATCAGAACAATAATTTTAGTTGACCAAAACTACCAGTAGTTTTAAACAATAGTAAATTTAATTACTAAGACCTTAAAATATCTAGTTTCCCAACCAGCACAGGTAAGTGACAGTTTTAAATAACGTCGCTGTTTCAATCAAAATTCCGATCAAACTAAAGTTACACAAAAGCAAATTTAATCAAAGCAATTTGTGACCAGAGCAATTGTGAACAAATTCAACTCTGAATAAAATGATTCTCTGATGAAAATACGTTCGAAAATTACTCTTACCAAGCGGGTAATTCTAAATCAATGTCGCATTTATTTTCAGTTCTAATTTTTTTTGAAATTTTACTTCATAAAAAATAGTTGTAATTTTGGGATTTGAAATTCAATTGAAAATTCAGACGAAACAGAAGATGAAGTTGATGTGGAGAATTGAAAAGAGAATTAAAGGAGGACAATTTTTCGTTAGCCAATTAATAATTTTGATGGAACTACAACTTTTGATACTATTCTGTTAACATTATTTTTAGGTTTATATTGTTACAAAGTAGATCTACTTTGTAACAATATTATTTTTTTTGTTCCTATTTAGTTTTCTACTTTTGAAAATACTATTCGGCTGATTCTCTTTTATTATTTGGTACTTTTTTCCAGATTCTATTTTTAAAAATACTATTCGGTTACTGATTCTATTTTGTCATGAGGTACAATTTTTTGATATTCTTGCAAATACTATAACCTATTTTATGGTTAGGTACAATTTTTGGAAATACTGTACGATTGATTCTATTTTTTTGGTTAGGTACTACTTTCTTGATTCTATTTTAAATACTATTCTCTCAATAATCCTCGATCAGTGTGTGACGAAACTTACTTTTTGTTTAGAGTGAAAAAGTAAGATCGCGAACTGACATCGAATAAAAAATCACCGTATTTCAACTCTCCTTCACTTTTTGATTAGTAAAAAAAAACACTCTTGAATTTTGTTTAAATGGCACAGGACACAAATCTTGTGATACGAATTGGGTTTTGTTTGACAATTAGATTCATAAATGATCCCTAGAAGCTTTTGTCAAACTTGATTTGTTAAAGACACTTTGGGCCACACTGTCGACACTCGACACTGATCACTTTTTATATCTGTCGGCTGTGGAGACACACACACACACTCCCACACAATCACTGAATTTTTTTTTGAAAATTAACTTTTCGTCCAGAATTCTGATTCACTTTATACTGATTGTGTACACATGCTTGTCTCACGTGTGTGAGTGAGTGTATATTTATGTGTTTGGATACACGTGTTTACAATGACGTTGTGTACGTGTGTCGAGAGGGGGGGGGGGTGTCGGTTAGAAGAAGAGGAGGAGGAGGATGTGGAGGAGGTTTATGCCTCGTGACAAGTTCGTGTTGGTTCACGCAGGACGGATTAATATATACGGACGGGTAAAACGTACGTCGGATAAATACGGTTGGAGGGTCAAGTCAGGATGGACGAGAGGGGTAACCGGGTTAAAGGGGTGGTGACTAGTGTGCCTAGTGGCCTAGTGTATCTATGGGCTAAGCGCTGTGTCCTGCACGTAGGTAGGTAGCGTGGAGACAAGAGCCGTGTATCGCAATGTATCGCGACGGTGGTGGCGGCAGTGGCGGCGACGACGTCGACTGGAGGGGTTGCCTCGACGGTAGGTGGGGGTTGACTCGTTCATTCGAGGTGGTGGCAGGAGAGCGAGTGAGACAGAATGGAAAAGAGAAACAGGGGAAGGCGAAGGGGCGAAAACTGTAATGAGAGGAAGGGAGACGGACCAAAAGAGTGAGAAAAAAAATGAGAGAGAGAGAAGAGCGGAGAAAGACAGAAAGAGAGCGAAGGACAGAGAGAGAGAGAGAGAAAAGCAAAGAGAGCGAAAGGCAAAAAGAGAGAAAAGCAGAGAGAGAGAGACAAAAAAGAGTGAAAGGAAGAGAGAGGGAGGGAGTGAAACATTGAGGGAGAAGGACGAGAGATTATATAAAGGGAAAGGGAATCCCGAAAAAGGGTAGGTCCGTGAAGGCAGGGAAGCTCCAAGTTGGCTGCACAACCGCGAGGAGCAACTTACCCTTGTTTCACGACACCTACATCAACGATAAAGAAAGCCATTTATAAAAATCACGATAATTGCCCAGACATCTCTTTGCTACTCTTTGTCATTATTATAATACACTAATGCACTGTCGCTTACTTCTTTATGATTTCTTTTATGGATTTATGCTCATAAAGCTCAGGAATATTTTTCAATTACTGTACAACTTCAACACTGCAGTTGAATAATTAACATTATATATCTAAAAATTAACAAATTTTTTGTTTTTGAGACATTGTTTGTATCGTCGCAAGTAATTCACTTTCGAATGAATTATAAGTTCTGCTTATGGAGAAAGAAAAATCTGTTTAAAAACAGTTTCTGAAACAGAAAACAGGTGTATTGTCCGATTTGGTATCGTACAAATTGTCATGAAAATCTATTAGGTAATAATTAATCCAAAGTTATTATAAACTAAAACTAGAATTAAAAATAAATACTGATCACCCTGAGTTAGGTTGACTGAACAACCTGACTCGGGGTGATTCTTATTAACAACTTTCTTAAATATTTGCCGAGTGATAGTTTCAATTAATCCTATAATTAAAATTATGATTATAATTACATTTAAATCTATATTAGTATATAAAATATGGAATATACTTATAAAGACGAAATCTAATTAATTACAAAAGTGGGAGCTGTTCAATCATGTGTAATTTAATTCGCAAGGTTTATTACAAAATTCATTAGCTATAAAAGCAAATGATGTGTAAAAGCACTAAGAATAAAACATTATTAGGATATTAACTTATTAAACGGGTGCGTATATTATGTTAAATCAGATTAGTGACAAATTAACTAATCTATTAGCTAATTGAGCAAAATATGAGCTAATTAATCTATTGCTTGTTTAATGTTGTTGCTCGTTAAAGTTTTTATCAAAATTTACTAGGAAAATTAAATTATGAGATGGTGTATTTTCACCAGATGACAAACAATCAGATTATTATTAGTTGATTAACTGCTGTAATACCTGACTAATCATGATATTAGTTTATCAATCGGAATTTTAGCTCTTATATTAGCTGATTAATCAGAATATTAGTTACAAAGATTCAAAATTTTGAAAATATCTTTTTTTCGATTTAATATATTAATAAGTAAAATTAAACAAATTAAAAGTATGAATATTGATTTTCAAAGGATTTTTCACGAACTACAAGCTGAAGATGAAAAGAAAATTGTTTTCTTTCAATTTGACCTTGAAATTCAAGGTCAAATTCTTAATTTCAGTATATCTAAAAATCGGATTTGTTTATTTTTTTCTAACCTATCCCAATGGAAAGCTTATATTTTTTCCTATGCGACATACGAAAACTAGAGTGGGATCTTGAAAATTACTCAAGAAAATAATTATAAATCATCATTTTCCTTATAAAATAATGATAAATTACTATTTTCTTAACAAATTTTCAAGATCCCACTTTGGTTTTCACATGACGCATAGGAAAAAAGATAAGCTTTCCATTGGAATAGGTTAGAAAAAAATTTAAAAAACGATTTTGAGATATATTGAAATTAAAAATTTGGACCTAGAATGTCAAGGTCAAATTAAAAGAGAAAAATTTGCTTTTCATCATCAGCTTGTAGTTCGTGAAAATCCCTTTAAAAATCACTATTCACTTTTAATTTGATGCATTTTACGTATCAATATATTAAATTGTAAAAAATATATTTTCAAAAAAGTCAAAATTTTGAAACTCCGTAACTCAAAAAATATTTTATCAAATTTAATAATATTTCCTATTTACACTTCTACTAATAAAAGTCACATTTCGTCAATGTTTCAAGAAAATTTAACAACATAAATTTTTTGACCTGGTCAGTTGAGGAATTTTTACCCATATTAGCTATTTAATGAATCATAAAAATTTAAATTTAAATTTTTTTTTACAAATTTTGATTTTCTGTTAACGTACGGCTGTTTATATTGCAAAAATGAGTGAATTGTTAAAATTTTAAAAGTGTAAAAAAAATTTATTATCCATCGGAGAACACTTGGGGTCATTCTGACCCCACGTTTTTTTTACGAAAAGCTTTTTATCTATTGTTTAATATTTTTTATAAGTATTTTAAAGTACACAGACTTATTTTACAGAGTTTAAACTATATTTAAAAAAAATTCTTAGGTTGATCAGATATTCAGATGAACAGTTCAAAATTGTTTCAGCATTGAAAAATAATCTTAAAAACAGGTGTGTTCTCCGAAGGTTAAATTCTCAAAATAGTCAGTCAAGCAAAAAAAAAAAATTTTAATTGAGATAAAAATCGTTAAATTATCATTATATTAAATATACAGAGATATTACTAAAATTTTCAGAATGTCAACCATAAAGAACTAAAAAATAATTAAAACGTAAAAATATTTTTTAAAAAAAGATTATTCTCAAATTGAATTTATGAAATTCATATATCTAATTTATAAAAATATGAACGTGGAACAGGAGGTATTTAAGGGTTATAGAAATGCAGGCAATTTTTCTGTCGTGTCCCGTGGGTGTTAATTAAAAATTGCTTGTGGTTTGTAGCCGCGGAAGCAAAAGAGAACGAAGAGTAGGAGGCCACAGGTTGGCTCGATAATTAAATCGTCGACGGACTTTCATCGACTTAGCACATGCCTTTTTTTTAAACTGTGCTTTTATCTCGAAAACTCCACTATCTCGAATTACTCGATGATTTTATTAAACTGTACCTGTAAAATAATTTTAAACTTAACATTTTACTCCCACCCCCTCACTCCACCTATTCACCTTATTCCTTTCTCCACTATTATGAACAAGCGATCGACTCAATATTTTACCAGATTAAAAACCATTTGGGGAGCACAGCTATTTTTCTTAAATTAACTTGCAAAGAAATTATTTATAATAAAATAAACTTGCAAAAAAAAATTATTTTACCAATTTAAAAGTAAATTTGTTTTTCCAAAAATTCGAAAAAGGAAAATAAAAAAAAAACATGAAATTGTAAAGAAAATGAGTGGCAGCAATTTAATTGAAAACATTGTGAATTTCGTTTACGAAACGTACGGGAATGCAAATAACCAAATTTGTCAGTGGCTTGTTTTTTAATCAATTAGGAAGATTAACAGAATACAGATAGAGAGAAGGTGAGTGTAAAAGAGAGAGAGAATAGATTTACGTGACGGAGAAGTTTAATACTGAGAGGACTTGCCAACAAAATCGTATTTCGTATTTTACCAGCTAATGACTGACGAATGAAACGCTAATGTATGCTACGTGGTACATCTGCTATGCTGCTTCTATTAGCATCTGTAATGCGCACCTACCTATATCCACTACTCTGCAAAGCGACAACGTTAACATACATATAAACCCATCAACGTTTACTGTTGCGACACTGTTCCTCACGTGCACAAACCTATTCTAGAGAAAAGAAATTTTAATGCACTTCCAACTTATAAAAATAACATCATGTCATTTTGACACTGAATAGAATTAATTTAAATTCAACTTGACATCTCAAACAGTGTTATTCTTGCTCTGTTTTTGAAAGTAGATTGTCTCACTTTTAATTTACAAACATCAGGTAGGTAAATTAGGGTAAACAGTGGTGATATTAATGCAAAACAGTCGCTTTATAATTAGAACAAGAACTTTTGTTTGAGGATAAATTTTTTGACTTTTACTTTTTTGTTAAGGCTTCAACAATTTCGGGTAAACATAAATTCAATGACTTTTTATTAAACAATAAACCGTGAAGTTTTAAAAAGCGTTGTAGACTAGATTAATACTATAAAAGATTTAAATAATCTTTTTTGTTTTTAGTTTTTAACCATGAATGAAATTTTACTTTTCCATAACTTTCCTGACCATTGAACAACCTGTTTTTACTTTTTTTGTAAACAAAGCTTGTTTCTTTTACTCCTGATGCTAAAATTGCTAGAATTTACTAATTATCGTCCACTGAGAAACAATTAGTTATAATACAAAAATAAGTCGTCAATCAAAAAAATATGTTTAAATTAAGTATATTTTATAATTGAATTAAACTTTTATTATCTTCTACTACTCAATTTTGTTAGTAATAGTATAAAATTAAGTATGTCTGACTATAACTGTCTTCCACTACTGATTTAAGAACATTGAAAGTGAAACTTTCCTCTAATTCTAATTTTATACTATAAAGCTAAATTTTGACCGACTGTAAATATATTTTACTACTGAAATTTTGTTAAATATAGCAGTGGTGATGTAACTGGATGTAACTATGTAACGGATGTAACTAAAAGAATTTTTGGTATCGTTATTTGAATAAAACTAACTTTTATTATACTTATTACGCCATTAATAAAATATTGAACAGATTAGTTCGACTAAAAACTTCTTTTACTAGGGGAGAGGGCCCCAAGGTGGTCAGGGCCCTAAGGTGGTTACCCTAAGAAAATTGGTGTATATTAGTTAGTATCTTCAAATGTTTTTTGTTATTGTTATTATTTGAAAAGACAAAGATTTTAGTAAAGTTTTGAGGTAAATAGTCGTATGAGTCTCGTTGTAACGTAAACGTCGTAAAATTTCTGTTTTTAAATGATCGAGAAATTTTTTTCTCAGGGTGTTAAAATCATCGAAATTAACCATTTTAAATTAGTAAAAATCGTTATAATTATCTTTATATATCGTACAATAATATTCCAAATGAATATAATTAACATTGTGCTTTAAAAAATTTTTTCATTAACGTTTAAAAAATTGTGTCTTGGCCCTAAGGTGGACACTTTTTTGTCCACAAGGTGGTCACTTTTGATTTTTTATGAAAATGTGTTTATACGCCATATTTATCAACATTTATCACTGTGAATGTGAATTTTATCAATTTTTAAGTTTTATAATGAATAATAATGAAATAGAAGTATTTTCAAAATTTTACCTATCTAATACATACACAAAAAGTATCATTTTTGACGAAAGGACAAAGTGCAAAAAAAAATATGTAATATGTTTCCGTGATCCTGAAAAAAATTAATATTAAATAAACAACTTAATAATACGTTTTTTACATTTTTTTAAAATTTTTTTAGTGAATTTTTGTATGGTGACCACTTTGGGGCCACTTTTTTAAAATTCGAATTTTCAACTTTTTTTAACCCCTTCACTGTCAGTGGGCTCTATAGAGCCATAAAAATGTCGTGCCCTGTATGTCCATGGGCTCTATAGGGCCATCGAAAAAAAAGACATTTAAAAGTTAACGAATATGGCTAAAAATCCTTACTCGGGGGTTTTCGGGGTCGCTGAATCCAAATCCGTTGTCGAAAATTCAAAATTTAAAATGGCTGCTTTAAAAAAGCTAAAAAAAAATTTTTAAGTTAACGAATTCGTTAACTTTTTAATTTTTTTTGGTGGATATTTTGAAGCTGCCATTTTGAATTTTGGCTTTTCGACCACGGATTTTGAATCAGTGACCTCAAAAACATATAATATGACAATATCATGATTTTTGAAAAAAAAATTTTTTTTGAACACTTATGGCACAAAAACGAGTGAAAATAAATTTCACTCGACTGTGAAGGGGTTAAAAAGTGACATAACTTTTTTTTTATTAATGAAATGAAAAAAAAATAATGATAGGAAGTTAGGTAATAAGATAAAGTTTCAAACGCCGAATTATTGACCTTTATATATAATTCCATTTGAAATCTACAGTCGTTCAAAAGATGGGTGACCACCTTAGGGCCCTCTCCCCTACTAATTTTCAAATGATAACTTTTTAAAACTAATGTCTTTACTATAAACTACCTTAAATTAAGTTTAAACTACCTTTTACTTCTGATGTGAAAATAATTAATTATAAAAAGATGTCTGACTGACTGCAATCTTTTTTACTATTGATATCACAACAATTTTAGTTGTTTTTTACTAAGACTATTACAATTAATAGAACTTTGAAATGTTATGTCTGACTAAAGTTACATTTTACTACTGGTTCGGAAATAATTGATATTAAAAAAATTTGTCTGACTATAAACTTGGTAGGTATACTACTTATTTTACAATTTACAGAACATTGAGATGACATGTCTGACTAAAACTAAGATTTACTACTTATTTTGCTCACAACGGAATATAAGAGTTTGCTTTGACTAAAATTGACTTTTACTTAAATAATTTGTAAAGGGTAAAACAGTTTGTCTGACTATAACTTTGGTATTCTACTTATTTTACAACTATTAAACTTTGAAATGACAAATCTGACTAAAACTTTCTTCTACTACTTATTTTTCTTACAATGAAGCATAAGAGTCTGGTTTGACTAAAACTTGTCAATTTCTACTGTTTTGGAAATAGTAAATCATAAAAAAATGTGTCTGACTAGAAATATGTTATACTACTTATTTTACAATGAATATAACTTTGAAATTATAAATGTCTGACTAAAACTAGGTTTTACTACTTACTTTGCTTACAATAGAATAATAAGAGTTTGGTTTGACTAAAACTATTTTTTACTACTAATTTGGAAAGAGAAAAAAAAATTGTCTGGACAGAAATACGTTATACTACTTGTTTTACAATTAATAAAAATTTGAAATTTCATATATCTGACTAAAAATGGATCAAAAATTTGACCCATAGATAAGTCAAATTGTCAAAAAAATAAGATTTTTACATAAAATTTTAAAAAGGATTAAAAATGATGATAAACGTAAGGTTGTAACGGACAACATACAATTTTGAACTCAATTTTTAAATCGATGGAAAAAAATATTAATTCTTGATATTTTAAAAATATCTTTTGGATTATCAAAATTGATTAAAAAAGCAACTTAGAAAAAAATGTTAACTGAAATTATCTATAAAAATATTTTATTTGTTATCACGCATGAAAGAGTCACAATTTTAATTTTTCAATTTTTCCACAAGTGAATTTCAGAATTTGTTTAACAAGAATATTTTTATTGCTTCTTTTTGCTTCAAACGAACATAAAAAGTAATAACTAATCATTTGACAACAATATCAGTCGCATTTTTAATTATGGCACTTTTAGAATAAAAAATAACGCAAGTTGGAGAACCTGCACTACTAATTCGGAAGCATTAAAAAAATTTGTCTGTTTATAAAACTTGGTACACTACTCATTTCACAATTCATACAATTTTAAACAATTCTTGTCTGACGAAAAATATTTTTTACTACTTATTTTGCTAATAATAGAAAGAAGAGCTCGATTTGGCTAAAATTGTCTTTTTCTACTTATTTAACAGGTAAATTATTAAATTATTATTATTCTAACAAGTACTGAATATAAATAATGTAATATTTAACCCATTTGTTTAGAGTTAGAAAAACAACAATGAATTTTTTTTAGTGACACATTGAAATAAGGGTTTTACCCTTTATATTATCGTTCGTCCTTTTCACCACTCTTTCTTTGTCAACTGAGGAATTAAAAATGGCGGATTTAATATGGCTAGCTAATATGACGGAAAATTTAGAATTTGATGCAGAAAAGCGATATTCTTACCAGATTGTTAGCATCATAATTTAAGAGTTTCTCCGATTTTAAGAAGACTATCCTTTTTTTCACTCTCTATCAATAGAAATTTTTTCCAAAATGCACCTCCTCTTTTAAAAAGAGATGATCTCTTTTTCAATTTGATTCCCCTAATCTCCCTCAATTTTCTCACTTGTCTTCAGTTATTTTCTAGTTCCAACTAAATCCCAGAGAAAAACGCTTGACAACAGAGGGAAATCCGTGGAGACTTAAAGCGTTGGTTCGCAATAACGGATAAGCGGTGCCATTGGACAGCCCTCTCTCTCTTTCTCTCTCTATGCTTGCGGTTGTGCCGCTTCTGATGAGCCTGGACGATGGAGAGACAGACTGTGTGTGGGGTAGGCGACTCTCGGTATATTTATAATGACCCTATATGTATGCAAATGGCTGCATATCGTACAGACCTATTCCATTTGTATATACGCTTGATAGAGGAACATGCACATGTGTGCATGCTGCTGTTTCGTATGCTCCTCCGCGCACATCAGCCTCACTCACTCTCACTCATCTCTCTCTCTCTTTCTCTCTTCTCTGCTTTGTATTTATAAAACTACGTATACAGGCATTTGTGTTGACTGATCGAAATGCATGGATTGCCCTCTGCACGATTGGACGTGCGTGCACATGTTTTATACCACTATTTTTTTTCTTTCCCTCTACCCTTCAAATTCTATCAGCGCGTCAAGTAAAAAATCCCCATGTCGGTTGACTATTTTGTCAATTGTCCTAAATCACACGCATTTTTCATTCTTTGCCTCCCTCTCCACAACAACAACAGCATGCAAAAAAAAAAAATGGAGAGGAAAAGAACCATCTTTTTCTTTATGCAGTCTCGTCAATTTTTTCTCTTCAATGGAGGAAATTTTTTAGTCAAAACATGTCATGTTGTCGAAAAAAAAAGTATAAACACTTTTTCCCTTCCTTTTGAAAAAGTTTTTTAAAAATGTAATAATTAAAATTTAAGAATTAAAAAGTAAGGATTCAATAGATAAATATTATTTCTTAATAGAAACTTATCTGATAATTATAAATAAACTGGGACTAATGCTGGCCAATTAACTATATTAATCTCCATATTCTTTCATTCATTCTGTCCACATTTTGAAGTTAGTTTCTGTGTATGTTTTTTTTAAATATTATTTGACATATCGAAAATATGCAGGTATTTTTTCATGATTTATAATAAAATAATATTACAAATTTGAAAATTAAAAAAAAATATATGATTACCAAATAAAAAATATATTCATTTTGTTTGTCATATGCTCTTTTCTATAACAAATTCTGTTAGACTGATTTAAATTATTATGCAAATTATTCTCCTTTTTATTTATAAAAAATACTAGAAAATTGTTAATTGTTAAAAAATTTTGATTAAAAAAAAGGTAATATACCCATTTTATACATAATTTTTATTTCTCAATAACAATATTGTTTACAAACTCATTTTTTTCTTTTGGGAAGAAACATATATTTCCCGTTTCTTAATATTTTTGTAGAAAATTCTCAATTTTCCTAAGGACATAATTTGTATTTATTAATTTCAATTGTTTTAATAAAATTCAAAATTGTTTAAAAATAAAGTAAAAAAATGTTTATAAATTATATTTGTCAAGTAGAAAATTTAATTGAATATGAAAATTATTATTTTAAAACTCTATTTTAGAAAGTGAAGAAAAATATTTTATTGAAAAAATGTTTTATTTACTAATATCTTTAATTGTAACATTATTCAAAAACAATAATTTCTTTTTTGAAAATCAAAATTTTAAATATTTAATTATATTATTATTTTTTCATAGGAATTAAGATTTACAAAAATTTCAAATTCAAACCTTTTTAAAAATTAAAATATTTTTAAAATAATTATTTTATATTAATAATTTTTATTAGAAAATTCTACGAGAATTCAATTATTTTAATACAAAAGTAAATTATTTATTGAATAACTGAATTTTTTTTAAAATTTAATTCTTATAAAGAATTTTATAAACAAATCTTTAAATAATTCAATTGTTTTAACGACTTTTAATAAAATTTTTTAGAATGATTACATTTTTTTATTATTAGTTCTGAAAATAATTATATTATTGAGAAGAAACTTATAAAAAATTTGTAAATATTTGAATTCCTGTGAATATTTCATTATTTATGAAAATAACTAAATGTTTGAGTACAATTTTATTAAAATTGTTTTTAGATAATTGTATTTTTTTGGGAAATTTTATTAAAATGATAGATATTAAAAATCATTGAAAAGAGGAAAATTTTTGAAAATAATTGAAATTCTGACAAGAATTTTATTTAAAGTTTTGAAAATAATTAAATTTTGAAGAAGAATTTTTTTAATTTTAAAGATAATAACTGGGATTTTGTCGAGATTTTTTTGTAAATTTTAAACATAATTGAATTTTGTAATAAGAATTTTATTACTTTTAAAAATAATTCAATTTCCACAATCATGTGTAATTTCTTAAAAATTCAATTTTTCTTTACTGTTTTTAACTAAAATTCTTCTATAAATCCATTATTTTTAATAATTAATTAAATATATCTTGACAAATTTTAACTAATTTTAGAAGATTTTGAAATACTAAAATTTTTAAAAAATCTAAGTTCTCTAAAATGTCTAATTACATTCATTGAACATTGACATTTTATAAAATTTCAAATTGAAACCGTTTGAAGTTCATTTATTTATGAAAATTGTAAACGCAACTGTTTTAAGATTGAATTAATTTTGAAATATTTAAGTGAAATTATTTATTAAATAATTTATTTATTGATGATCCCCAAGTTTTGAACGTTCAAATGAAAGAAATATTTTTTATTGAAGATATTTTAATAAATTACTAACAAACAAAGGACACCGCACTAAATACACTAAAAATGGCTTTCGGTTAAAATTCTTAATATTTTCAAAATTTTTAGTTAAAGGTTTTCTGTTTAAAAAAATAATTAAGCGAAGGTCAAGAAATAAATAACCGAAAGCCATTTTCAGTGTGTTTAGTGCGGGGTCCTTTAAAAACTGAAATATTTACGTTTAGAAACTCAGTAATTAATTTTTTGGATAGAAACGCAAAATAATTGCAATAAAAATTTAATTTGGAGAATAAATAAATAAATTTCGTTCATTTGAACGTTCAGAACTTTAGGATCTTATTTATTGTATGATAGTTGTTCAATATTTAAGTCATTTAAAAAGAAATTTTTGTCAGAAATATATGATTATTATTATAATAATATTAAAACTATTTATATTCCAATTCATATTTTATTTTTATAAAAAAAATTTGAATTAAAAAGTTTTATGTTCTATTATTTTAAAAATTGCTAATTTTATTTAAAAAAGTGATTGTTAACTTCATTTTTTAATTACTTGACGACTGAGTGGTAGAATCATCATTATTATTTTTGAAAAAAATCGTCTGACTGTAAATATGTTTCACTACTGATGTCACAGTTACTAATATTTTTTATTACATTGATTGCAAGTAAGAAATTTTTTTTTATTAAAGAAATAAAATTAAATTAAAAAGAAAAAAAATATCTCTGAAGAAATATTATTAAAGATGGTGAAAAATAACTTTTGCATCACCACAAATGTTAACAACCGAAAAAATATGTTTTCTTCAATTTTTTTTTTCGTAAAAGTTACCCTCTTATTTAATAAATCAAGATGTTCTGCAAACTGATTAAGCAAAATCCATCTTTAAAGTTTCTTCCTTCATAACGAAATAATCATTTACCTAGTAGGATAACATTAAAATAAAATCATGAAAAGTTTGCAAACAGAAATATTTAATTAGAACTGATTCACCTAAACAGTTTTCTTCCAGTGTTTGTAGATTAAGGAAAAGGAGGATAATACAAACCTCTCTGAAAAAGGAGAGAGAGAGAGAGAGAAAGAAGAAGAAGAAGAAGGAGAGAAATAGTAAATGGAAGAGAGAGAGAGAGAGAGAGTCCAAAGAGAAGAGCACCGGAAAGATGGAGAATCTTGGCTCGCGGCTACATGGAAGAACCAACGTAGAAGTGGTATAAGGTATATTCGTCTAGGGAAGCTCAATTTCAATTTCAAGCCCCCGGGGTGTCGTTGCGAAACGAATATAATTATACGGAATAATTCTGACGTGGTGGTGGCGGCTCTTAAGAACGAAGGGTGGATCGTGTACTTATACACGGTTAAAGGGTCCGCCTGGTCGTGTGCACGAATTACTACAATGTTAATTTTAATAACTGTATGCAAAAAGAAAAATGAAAAGAATTGCTAATTGTTTTCAAAAAACAAATTTTTTTCCTAAGATTATTTTTTATTTCAAATTTCTATTTCGATTTTCCTCTATTTTCTGTATTTTATTTCTACTTTTCATTCTATTCACTATATTTTAGTTTCTATCTTCCATTTATATTTTATATTTTATTATTTTTATTTCTATTTATTCCCATTTCAATTTTGGTGTTTCTATGTTTTATTTATATTTTCTATTTCTATTTTCAATAATCTATTTTTACACATACATTCCTTTTTTTTCATCAATTACTTTGTTAAGATTTTTAATTTATTTTACAACTATTTTAATTTCATAAAAAAAAATTAAAAAGATAATAAAAAAATTGAAATAGTCACTTCTGAATTTATAAGCTCGATTTTATTTATTATTCAATTTTATTATTTTAATTTCGTAATTATTTACTATTTAATAAAAAAAATTTTAATACATTTATTAACTGGTACACATTTTCAGTGCTGTATCATATTTACTATTATTTATTATTTTCATTACATTTACTACTATAATAATTGTAAAATATTTTAAAAAATATTTATTTTATTTAATTTTATTAGTTAAGAAAAAGTTTTATTCTCTAATAAGTTTACCTATTTTTAATCAGAAATATTTTGTCTGGAGTATTCTGATAAATTCTTAGCCCAAACAAAATATTATATTTCAATTAATTAGTAAAGTGAAATAAATAAATTTCTAGAAAAATATTATTCCCATCAATAAACAATGTAAAAATACTCGTCACATTTTTTCTTTTTTTAAATAAAAAATAATTGCAAAAAAGCAAATACTCTTACGTTTTTGTTCGCTTAAAGAAAACCCTCTAAACGGGCGAAAATTCGTTTTCAGTGGTATAAACTTGCAATGGTCAGCCAAATGAAAAGGAGATCGTTATTTCTCGCTATTCTCGTTTTAGTTTTCCGAATGGACAGAACAAATTGGAAAAGTTTGAAAAACGTAATTTCTTATATTGAAATTTTCAAAAAAATAAAAAAAAACAACTAAAAAAAGTCCACATTTTGCTTGATTAAATTTAAAAATATTTACTTTTTTCGTAAGGTAAACTAATTTTTAAGGGAAAAAATTAATTTTCCTTAACTGTTTCTCATATTATTTGAGGAACTTTTTTGTTGTTGATAAATTTATACCAATAAGCTATGTTACGTGTACAAGTCTACAAGTGTATACGAGTTAAAACAGATTGTCTGACTATAACCGTTTTTACAATTAATTGAAGATTGAAATGTCATGTCTGACTAAAACTAGGTTTTACTACTTATTTTGCTTACAAACGAACATAAGAGTTTGGTTTCACTAAAACTGACATGACTTTTACTTAAATAATTTCAAAAGGGTAAAAAAGTTTGTCTGACTATAAATTTGGTATTCTACTTATTTTACAACTAACAAACTTTGGAATTACAAATCTGACTAAAATTAGCTTTTACTACTTATTTTTCTTACAACAGAGCATGATAGTTTCGTTTAATTGAAACAGTCAATTTCTACTGTTTTGGAAATAGTAAAAAGTTAAAAGAGTTGTCTCACTAGAAATATGTTATACTACTTATTTTACAATTAATACAACTTTGAAATTACGAATGTCTTACTAAAAATAGGTTTTACTACTTACTTTACGTACAAAATAATAATAAGAGTTTAATTGGACTAAAACTGTCTTTTACTACTGATTTGTAAAGAGAAAAAAAATGGTTTGACTATAAACTTAGTATACTCCTTATTTTACAAGTAATAAACTATAAATGTCAAGTCTGACTAAAACTGTCTTTTACTACTGATTTGGAAATAGTTATCAGTAAAAAAATGTGTCTGACCAAAAATACGTTATACTACTTATTTTGCATACAAATTTGAAATTTCATGTCTGACTTAAATCACGTTTTACTACTTACTTTGCTAACAATATAACACAGGACCACAAAATTTTTTTTAAAGAAAGTATTGACCGGACCATGTTTTTTATATATTTTTTGGGTCGCTTAATTCGAATCCGAACTCAGTTTTACGCCATCACGTCAAGTTTCTTCAAAATGGCGGATCCAATATGGCTGTCGATTTATTTAAAAATATATCAGATTTACTTGAAACTTGTTTCTCAAGGGTTCTTGGGGTCGCTGAATACAAATTTTAGCTTAGTTTTTCAAAATTCAAAATGCCGGATTCAATGTGGCTAACGTATTTTTAAAAAAATTATCAGATTTATTGGAAACTTGTTACTTGGGGGTTTTTGGGGTCGCTGAATACGAATTTCACCTTAGTTTTAAAAAATCCAAAATGTCGGATCCAATATGGCCAATGAATTATTTAAAAATTTCTCAGATTTTGAATTTTTGAAAACTAAGGTGAAGTTCGTATTCAGCGATCCCGAAAACCCCCAAGTATAACGTTTCAGGTAAATCCAATAATTGTTTAAAAAAATGGTCAGCCATATTGGATCCGCCGTTTTAAATTTTTGAAAACTGAGGTGAGATTCGTATTTAACAACCCCAAAAATCCCCGAGTAACAAGTTTCAGGCGCATTGGGTGAATTATAAAAAAATCGCCGCCATATTGGATCGGCCATCTTAAATTTGGAATATTTACGAGTTTCTTTGATTTTTAACATTATATAATATTTTTTCAGTGTTTTAAAGTTGTTTTTTAATAGAATCTTCTGCTTATTTTTTTTTAAATCTTGTTTACAGTCAGTTTTTTTCGAATTTTATTAATTTGTGAAGAAACTTGACGTGATGGCGGAAAATTGAGTTCGGATTCGAATTCAGCGACCCAAAAAACATATAAAAAATATGGTCCAGTCAATACTTTCTTTTAAAAAATTTTGTGGTCTTGTGTAATATAAGAGTTCGATTTAACTATAAAACTGTATAAAATACAAAAAAGTTTCATTTTATATAAAATTACTTTTTACTTTAATACACCTATAAAAACTCATTTTTCCTCATTATTTTTTAAAATTATTAACAATTTTTTTCGTATTTTTTTCATTTTTATTTCAAAATTTTACTCACTAAAATATCGCATTTAGTTAAATTATATACACGGTCTTTCATTATATTTTGCCATAAGCTGCGATTCGGTTACCCGCTAGTTTTGTTTAGTTCACCGCAAAACATATCTAAGTAAGACAGCAATTATTTAAGAAGGTTCGCGGCTTTCAACATAGAGCAAAACAGTAGCTGCCATGGAAGCAGAACCAGTTTCCGAGGGAAACTGACGTCTATTCCGGTCCCCCCCATTTTTTTTGTTGTTGTTGTTGTTGAAAACCCCTCGTGTTGTCTTCCCAACACTGGCAGGAAGTTAAATTCACAATTCTCTCTCTCGCTCCTGAGATTTAATGCAACTTTGATACATTTGTAATCGTATTGTTAAGCACATTTATAGTATAATAAAATTTCCCCTAGAAAAGCTTATTACATCATAACTATATAACGAAAGTAAACAATTATTAATTCTGAATGTGTTTTAGACTTTGTTTTCAATTTAGTTTCTTTAAAAATAATTAGATTAAAAAAATTTCGATAAAAATGGAAACTTAAAGAGTTTTATGTTTCCATTTTTTTCCAAATTTTCCAAATCAAATATTTACAAAGAAAGAAACTTAATGAAAAATCTAGACGAAATTTGGGGAATTTTTCTTTATTTTCATATCAAGATGTAGGAATGTTTTTAGAATTATTTATCTACTAGTGTGATGGGTAAATTTTATTGGCGATCATATGAAGCCCCTAAAGCGGTTTCGCACTGATCAGCACAAATTAGCATAGTCAATTTATGTCGCCGCCCACAACCTATAAATAACATGTTTATCGTTGTAATTTATATGCGTTGGGACGTGCGACTATCGCTAGTAATACGTATATAGTTGTTCATTTAGATTCTCCAGGAAAGTGCAAATTTTCCATTGCCTTCATGTCACAATTTCCAAATAAGTTATCATTTCTATTCCAGTATAATGCAAGCGTAAACACTGCGAATAAATTTTATTTCTTTCCTAACAATAAACATTTTAAATACTATAATTATATTTCTGAAAAAAATTTTATTTCTCTTATCAAGAAAATCTAATATTATTCTACTTTAGTTAAAATTTTTTCCATCTTCTTAAATTTTTCAAATTCGTCCCCATTTGTAATTTTTTCTATTTTTCTACTTTTTAATTTTTCAGTATTTTCCTTCTCTTGGAATGTTTTTATTTTTCCACCTTTTTTAATTTTTTTAATTTTCCCCCTTTTAGTTTTTTCTTCTCTTTAATTTTTTCAATTTTTCCGTTTTTTATTTCTTTTAGTTTTTTCCTTCTCTTAAATTTTATTCACGTTTTTAATTTTGAATTTAAATTACCCTTTCAATTCCTACTAATTGATTATTATTTTAATTACTATTAATTAATAATTATTATTATAATTACTAATAATTAACTATTATTTTAATTACTATTGATTAATTAGTATTTTAATTACCGTTAATTAATTATTTTTCTTTTTATTTAAATTAAAACTTTTAAGTTGAAAAAAATGTTTCTTCAGCATTTTAAATTTTTTTCCAATTTTTTGTCTCTTTTTTAATTTTGATTTGATTTTTTCTTCGAATCACTGTCTCTAATTCTTTGTCGAGATTGTGAGTCGCTCAATATTTTCAAGTAAAGTTGTACCTAGTGAAATCAGCTTACGCACGACGGGCCAGTCGAATGATAGCGAGTGCTTAATGGCTCGAAATTCCTGCCGTCGCGGAATGTCCTGAATGAAAATTAAGTCAAGTGTACGTACTAGACAATCCTCACCCTCTCTCTCTTTCTCTCTTTTCTCCAACCAAATGAACTCGAGTATCCCACAAAAGCGAATTCCCCTCCTCTTTTCTTCGATCCCCATACTTGCCTCTTACTATTTTTGCATTCAAATGACAAGATTATATTGACTCAACATTTCCAATAATCAAGACATACAATCGCAGTGTTGAAAATAATTTATGAGCCATGAATCTCATTATAAATTCTCTCATCAATAATTTTTATAATAATGTTGATATTCATAAGAGTAAAAATATTTTCATATTCATTTGTCTATTTTATTTTTGTTTATAATTGACGTTGAAAATAATTAAATAAGCAGGGAATGCAAAATCTAAAAATTGCCTTTTGAATAAATAATTGTTTCGTGACAAGAAAAATCAAAGGAGAATAAAACAAAATGAGAAAAAGTAGGGAAGAGAAAACAAAAAGAAGAAACAAATAAAAGAGAAAACAAAACCGAAAAAGCAAAAGTGAATAAAGAAGAAAAACAAAAACAGTACAAAAAAAAGGAAAAGAAAAAACACGAAGTAAAATAATGGAAAATACATCAAAGAAAATTAAAATATTTCATCGGATAATTGAATGACAATTATTCAAATATGAATAATAACCAAAAAAAGGAGGGGAAAAAATATAGAACTTGATGAACGATAAAATAACGCAGCAGTTTGAAATTCATTGCCGGGGAATCCTGCTCGTAATTCATTCTCTAATTTGTCAGGGCGAAAATTTATCTATCAATTATTTTATTCCTCCTTATCAATTACCCCGGCAACGTGATACCCTTCCACTATGAAGTGCTCCTTTGCCCTTCCCTTCATTCATGCCCACAACTTTACTAACCCCCCTCAATACCCCCCTCTATCCTTTTTCTCGTCGCCTCCATCCACGCGCGACGACTTACCTACCCCCTATTCCCTCTCACACCCCCCCCCCCTCTCGCTCTCCCCTTCTTTCTCTTTCTCGAAAGGCGTTATTTCCCTTCAACAACTGTGCGTCAGCCTCCTTTTCGAGTTTTCTCCGCAAAGCCGAGAAAGCACCTCGTTCCATTATCCCGATTATTAGCCATTGGAGACCCACGAAATTGCTACAACTTAAATAATTTATTTTAATGCAATCACCAAACTAAACCTTCTTTCTAATGGTTACGCCTTTCTCGATTTATTTTTAATTAGAGAAAGGCCTTTGCGAGCTCTCTTTCTCTTTATTATTATACATTCCCGCACCAAAAGCGAAGCGTATAAAACAAACCTTAAAAGATTATGCAAATGGAAAAAATGCACTGAAAAAAAAATTATTTCATTCAATTAAATCAAATTATTTGAAAATATTTTTCTTGTTCAACTAATTTTTTATTTGGATCTAAAAACTACACTGAATGTTTTTTAAACTAAAAATATGCATAGCCAACCAAAAAAATATGTTTCAAATTTTCAATTAAACATATTTTATAATTGAACTAGCAAAACTACACGCGCGCAAGCTCGAGTAAAATTTGCATTGCCATTGTTACTTTAAAAGATTTGCTTTTTGAAATTTAATAAAAATTCTTCATTTTTTAAAAAATATAATTTTTCTAACAGTTTTTCGCACTAAATTTAATTATTGAAGGTATTTCTAACGCAGCAACTTTAATATTTTTTATTATAAATAACTGAACTTTTTAGTTGTACTCCATAGTACCACTGGAACTATCCTATAGTCATAAGTTTCTACTAAATTTCTTTAAAATTCAATTACTTTTCCAAATTTTCACTCAGAATTCTTCAAAAATACGATTATGTTTTTAAATAATTTTTTAAAGTAAACAAAATAAAATTTATTTAAATATTAAATTTATTTCAATGAAATTTGACAAAATTTTCAATAAAAAAGTTTTTATTTTATTAGGAATTAGAAAAATATTTTCAAATGATTTGAATTAATTAAATCAAATTAGTTTTTTTCAGTGCATTTTTTCCATTTGCATAATCTTTCAATTTTTCATAACTATTTTCGGAAGTACAATTTTTAAAAAATTTTAATTACATATTTTCAAAAAACAATTTATTCAGAATTTTTGAATTAAATTACTTAAAACTTCAATATATTTTGTTAAACAAAAATTTTAACTTATTCTTATTTATACACTTTTTCGCAGGAATTAAAATTTCAAATAATTTTAAATGAAAAACCTCATGAAATTTATTCATTTCTAAAAATTGCAACTGTAATTCTTCCAAAATTCAATTATTTTTTTTTTTTAGAATTTCTGAATAAAATTATTGAAAAACTTTAAGAAATTTTAAAGAAAAATAATTAATAGTTTTTTTAAATAAAAATTTTAATGTTTTTATACTTTTGCTTCCCTTAAATTTTGAAACAATTTACTTCAAAAGTGTTTTAAAATTTGATTTATTCCTAAAATTTCTGTTATAACGTTTTGAATACTCAATTATTTTCTAAAATTTTATCTGAAATTTTTTTAAAATAAATTTTTATCAGAATTTAACCACGAGATAAAGAATTATTTAAATAGAATAATTTTTGTAAATTCATAAAATAATGTATATTCAAAAAGAGAATTATATTTATAGATAATTTTTGAAGATGAAAAAATAAAATTCTTTAAAATATAAAATTTTACAAAATTGACAACTGTTATATTTTTTAAAAATTATTTTCGGAAATTCAAGTATATCTTCAAAAAATTTTATTTTTTATTTTTCAAAAACTTAATTTTTCTCAGAATTTCCATAATTAAATCTTTCAAATTTCAATCATTTTTGTAAAATAAATAAAGAAATACTTATTCTTCTTTATTTTGCTTAAAATTTCGAAATACTTTCAATGTAAAACCATTGGAAAAATTTTTTATGAAAATTTAAGCTGCAAGTCTTCCAAAAGTAAATTATTTTTTTAGAAGTTTTGAATAATATTATTTAAAACTTTTAATTTTTAACGAAGCTAACAAATTAATAATTGTTTATGTTTAAATAGTATTATCCTTTCACATTACAATTTCAAATATTTAAATTTAAAAACTTTTAAAAATTTAATTATTTCTAAAAAATGTTATTTTAATTTTTAACACTTTTAATTATTTTCTAAAGTTTTAACTAAAATTCTTTTTTAAATCATTTCTTATCAGAATTTAATTATTTAAATACGAAAATAAATCATTTATAAAATAATTATTTTAAAAAATTACAACTGCACCTCTTTATTGAGTTTTTCAAATTGGGATTAAATTTTCTTACTCCACTTATTTTATTATTTACAAAATAACTGTCAAACTTTTGACATAAAAATTCGAACTATAAAACAAAAGATTGGAATAAAACAACACTAACTTCAGGTGAGACTCAAAATTCTCGACTTCTAAATAAAGAAGGATTTAAAATTTTAATTTTTTGAAAACATTTCGTATTTTTCTAAAGATAACCGAAATGTTTCTCAAAAAATTGAGATTAAAAACAGTTTAATATTTTACTTACAGGGCAATGATTTTGAGTCTCAAAAACTTATAACCGGTTCTTTGATAGAGACCCTCAATTAATAGTAAATTTTCAATATTAATTGAAAATTCAATAATTTCTAAATGAAAATAAACAAAGATTTTTTTTCAAAATTATTACCTAATTTTTTTAATACTTTGATTTTCGCAGTTTTTCCAGAATTAATATTTTGTATTTTTACAAAAATTTATTATTATTAAAAAAATTAATTTCTTTTCAATAAATTTATTATACCATTTTTTTCCTTTTCAACAGTTTTATTTGCAATTTTTCCGGAAATTTTGCTTTATTTTTACTTTATTTATTTTTTACTCCATTTTTGCTTTATTTATTAATAAATTCTTTAAAATATTTAATTATTAAAATTACTTAAAAATTAAATAGATTTTTAAATAATAATGTTAACAATAGTAGTAATATGGTGGCTCTAGAGATATAATTTCAATTTTCAACAATGGTTGGCTTTATAATAATGATTATTATTAAAGCAAATTTAGTTCTCAACAATGAACGATTAGAATAATTAAACATTGAAGCATTAGTATGTTAATAATTTTGAATTATGTTAGTCTGTAATAATACTGCAGTCATAGAATTATAATTCTTTCCATTTACAGTATAACTATACATTGTGTATTGTATTATACTATGATATCATTCATTTTACTCTATACGCTTAAGGAAAATTTAATTAAACGTTTAGCGATAAAATAATTTTTTTTATTCAATTTCTGATTGTAAAACAAAATTTTACTACTGATTTTGCTTATAACAGAATAGAAGAGTACGATATCTAAAGAATGCTTTTCAAATTCGCTACTCCAAAATTATATTTTTTTCTCTTTAAAAATTAAATATCAGTAAAAGGTTATATTTTTAAAAATAATGTTTGACCCAGAAAAATGCTTTTTTAACTTAAAAATTTAATATTGTCGCAAACATGACAATTTTATGTACTTCAAAAATTCAACTTCAATAACAAAACTGCATTTCTTTTTTTAAAAGTTCTATTTTACCTTGGCGGTATACTTTATTTGAAATTAAATTAAAAATTAAAAATTTCATATGAATTTTTTAACACATAAATTATAAATATTTCTTTTGCAATATTATTGCAATATTATAATTGTAAATTTAAAAATAATTTTTATTCCAATAAAATTTCTTTCTTTATATTATTTTTTATAGAGAAAAAAAACTTCATTTCCACAATAACATTTTTCGAAATAAATATTCCACTAACATTTTTTACTAGAAAAAAAGATACTTTTTCTCAATACCGTGTGTATTATTTTTAAATCACAATTTTTCTAAGGATATCAAATTCAGACAAAAAACAAATCAAATCTTTTGATTCGTTTTTTGTCTCAATTTGACGTCTTTAGAAAAACTGATATTATTTTTAAAATTATAAAGTTTAAATTATTTATTCAAATTAATGCTTTTTTAAATTAAAAATTATTCAATTATTTCATTAAATTCTTCTAGAAAATAAAACATTATATACTTAAAAACATCCCCTTATTTTAATAACAAATTTAGACGAAAATAAATTATAAACGAAAATTGAATCAAAATGCATCTTATTTTCTCATATAAACACAATTTTCTCCCTTGTCAAAAAAAAAAAAAAAGGAAAAATGAAAATGATTCTCATTATTTTTTTCCATGCTGAAAAAAATTAGGGCTCATTTAATACTTAAGGGCCTGTCGTTGCTGTCGTGACATTTTCGTAAAAGGCTTTTTATTTTTTTTGAAAGGGTTTTTGAACATTGGATAATAAGGTAGTTCAGGAAGCAGGTCACTGAAAGCGACTTTCTTTGGGTAATAAAGCGCGGATGCAGAATTTGTGAGCCGTGAAATTACCTAGTGAACACGTGGGAGAAAAACAATGAGTTTTCCTCGACGGCATAATGGCAGCTAAGGTTCAGAGGTTAGAACATGGATAACATAGGTAAAAGAGACGGGTTCCCATAAGCTCGAGGACAATTTACAACCAAAAAACATATAACCCCTCGCAGTATGTCTCGTTTTTCTTTGTTGTTTTTGTTCTTGTTGTTGCTTTTTTTTTGCCAGAATTTTCCACTTTCTTTCTTTATATATGAAAAATATTTCACGATATTAGCTTGTTGACACGTTTTATGACGTTGCGTCATATATGAAGTATTTTTAATATTTCTCAACCAAAAAATGTGATGACAAAGAAAAAAAAAAGAATTCTAAAAAAGCAAACTTAAATGTGATTTTAAGAATAAAAATATTTTTCCTATATTCGACTATAAAAAGGAAGTTTTTCGGTGGAATGTAAATAGCGCGTGTCATATTTTCATTTTGTAGGAGTGGGAGCAAGAGAGAGTGAGTGAGAGAGAGAGGGATGAGTTATATGAGAGACAACCTGTCCGAATGGTTTGGCGGATGCCTAGTTGAGTGCATCTCTAACACATATATATGAAAATCGCATCACGTGAAACGCATCGCGTCAAGTACAGGTAACGACCGATTTTCAAATGTCGAGGTTGTGACAGAATTCCTCATATATTGCTGTCCTCAATGCCAAATAAGTTTAATAGCGTTTATTTAACACATGTAGGTCACGTAAATTTATTTCGAATTCAATTTTCGATGACTGGATGTTAATTTACAAAATGATTTTTAAACAGAGTGCGTCAGTTACAATATTTCATTTCTTCATTTTTAATTTATTTTATACTTGCGAAATATTTTTGATACATGTAATATAATAAAAAAAAAAAATTTTTATTTTATTTACCTTCAGTCATAAGTAGTAAAAATTATTTTTAATTTAGAGTACTTAAAATTCTATTAACTCTTTAAATTACTAGTGCAAAATGTGTACAGACAAATTAAATGTTTAATCTATTACAGTGAAACCTGTCGGAATGCAACTCGATTTCTTAAGCTTTATTACAGTAATCAATCCTTAAAAAATTGTTTTATAATTAAATTTTTTAATGTTTTTATAATATTCTGTAACTAAGAGAAAATAATTTTTGTTGAACATTTTTGAATGCAAAAAAAATTTAAATAAAGTTGCATTCTGACAAGTTTGACTGTACTTGAGAATTAGTAGAAAAATACAGTTTCACTGAGGCAATAGAGCTAAGAATTATATTAACTCAGAAACTAGTAGTAAAAATGGTTTATAGTCAGACAAAATATTCTCCGCAATCAGTAACGATTCTCTGCAATTCTTTGTTTTAAAAATTAGTAGTAAGATATATATAAACAATGTTTTGTTTATTCATGAAATTTCCTTTGTGTAATTTTTGTAAATGGATTATATTTACGTTGTTGTTTCGTCATATTTATCTGTTATTTTTGTTTTTATAATTTTTTTCAATTTAATTAATTTAAAAAAATTTTTCCTTTCATTTCTACTTTCTTTTATTATTAATTTCAATTTATTAGTAGTTTCAATTTATTATTTATTTTATTATTGATTTTCTTTATTATTTTCACTTTATTATTTTTCCATATTAGTTATTGACTCCAACTCCTATTGTTTTCCAACGTTTATGGGTTTTACGTAAAAATTGACAAATTTTATTTTTATCTTTATGACGATTTGAAAAAGATGGTGTAAACTATATCACTGATTTATTTCGGGAAGAAATTTTAAACTCCCTTTATTTCATATTTATTTTGTATTTATTGTAATTTCATAATATTATTTTACTAATTTTTATGTGATTTGCCTATGACAGAAATAATAAAAATTAGAAGAAATAAATTTCTACACGGAGAAAAAGGAATTGTTAAATCTACTAGCGGATTGTTAATATAGAACTAGCAAATCTGATTTGTTGTTGCAACAATTTTTTTTGTTCTACAAACAAATTAATTGTTATCACAACAATTTTGATTTGTTAGGAGAACAAAAAAACTGTTTCAACAACAAATCAGATTTGCTAGTTCTATATTAACAATCCGCTAGTAGATTTAACAATTCCTTTTTCTCCGTGTAGTCATATCATTAGAAAGAGTCAATTTATTTAAGACAACAAATCTAAAAATTGTATTCAATGTTCAGTAGTAAAAATTGTTTATAGTCAGCCAAAAAGAATTTCTAACCTAATAATTTTAATTTCAAAAAAATATTAAACTAGAAGAAATTTACAATAAATACCTAGAGTCAGTTTTTGTAAGACAAGAGACTTAGGAATTTCATTAATTTTGAAATCAGTAGTAAAAATTGTTTATAGCCAGACAAAATTAATTTCTGATCTATCATTTTTACTTTGAAAAATTATTAAATTAGAGTAAATTTAAAGTCTGTAAAAAGAGTCAATTTTAGTAAGGCAAAACATCTAATAAACTTATTTAATGTTGAGTAGTAAAAATAGTTTATAGCCAGACAAAAAATTTCTATTTTACATATTTTATTTTTAAAAAACTATCAAACTAGATTAAGTTTAAAATCATTGGCAAGAGTCAGTTTCAGTAAGTCAATAGACCTAAGAATTGTATTAATTTAGAAATAAGTACTAAAACTTTTTTATACTCAGTCAAAATTAATTTCTAATCCATAAATTTATATTGTAAAACTAGAAAACTTTTTAATATATATTATTAAATAATTTCTAATCTGCTAAGTATATTTTGAAAAAATTATAAAATTAGATGAAATTTAAAATCAGTAGTAGAAAGGTTCAATTTTCGTATGGTAACAAAATGAAAAAAAGGAATTTAATGTTAAATTAATAGTAAACATTTTTTAGTCAAAAAAAGAGAATAATAAAGTTCCAGTCAAATTGAATCAGTAAGTTAACGACATGGCAAAAACCGAGAGTGGTTAACGGAAGTTAAAACAAAATATGCTTGATTTAAATAAATGCGTTTTTTTCAATGTGAATTACGCAAAAAAAAAAAAAAAAATTCCGACCAAACTACGAGCGAAATTCCGATTTTATTATAAATATAGATAGACGAAATATAATGAGATGGGAAACAATTGAATTTTCGTATGCGTGTGTTTTACTCTCTTCTCGCATCTCTATATGTGTGTGTGGAAAGATAAGCAACATAAATTTTGAAAACGCGAAGCTGTGTTCACTAGCTCTCGGCCGTTCTTCAAATACAAGGATGATGGCCCAACGTATATGTATATCTATATAGGACGTGTATCCCTCGCACTTTTAATATTGCCCGCGTCAGTGTTGAAGTATTTACGGCTCCGGTGGCATAAAAGCCTGGCATCCTCGTATCTAACCGTGTCCTCTCTACTAGGATTCAACTTCACCATGGTCCCCTTGCCCCCCTCTCTTTTACCATATTCACAGTACACCTATATCTCACAACTCGACGCGAACATCATGCCAAGCAAGTAGTATTTGTCACTCTAATGCTCTCTTTTTAACATTCTTTTGTTTAAAACTAAAAGAAAGCTTATATTTAGAAAAAATGTTCTTAGCAGCCTCGATTCCCTTAGCCTCAAACCAGTCAAGCATTCGGTTCCTGAAATCGTATTGTTCCTCCACAATAATAATCGACAAAGAAAGAAATATTAAAATAGGTAAAAAAAAATATTAAAGTGATAGCGAAAGTTAAAAAAACCAAACTATACTTTTCAACAAAGTTTTAAATAAATATTTATTTAAAACATATCATATAATTAGAAAATTGAAATTGTACTCCCTTCTTGATGTGAAATTAGATGAGTTTAATTCTCAATGTCTGACTATATCTTGATCGTACTACTCCTCTCTATACTACTTAAAACAAGAGTCTTTTCAGTCTACCGATTTTAGTTTTATTCTACTTAAAAGTTTACCATTAGTCGCTTAATTGCCGGTTTGCACTACTTATTAGCATTACTCATCCGCTTATATACTACTTGAAATTTTCCCCTTGTCTGACTAATTGCTTGGTTCAACTACTTAACTTAATAGTCTTTTACTTCTACAACAATCGTGTTTAAAATTCTATTACATGTCTGCCTTATTGTTTGCTCATACTACTTAGCTCCTCAATCGATTTTATTCTTAAAATTTGAAAACAATTTTTCAACTTCTTTCCGATATATTTCATGTATATTTGTAACAAAATAGGAATTTTATACACAGTAAAACGTGAGGTGTTAAAATAATGCCAGAATGAATTAAAATAATCTGCAACAGTATAATCCCTCTAGAATTAAACTAACACCAGAAAGGATTAAAATAATTTATTTTGGTGTAATTTTTAACTATGAATGAAATTTTACTTTAAATAAAACACCAAAGTCAACGATTTGTAAAAAATCAACGAATTTAGCTTCTCCAGGGAGAATAGTAAGTTAGTAATTTAGTTACTAACTTAGTTACTAACTTACTAACTAACTTAGTAACATATTTACTAAATTCAATTGTGTTCAGAAATTTTAAAAAAAAATTCTCGTAAAAATTTCAATTCTCTTTATAAATAATAAAATTCTTCTCTGATATTCAATTATTTTACAAAATTTTAATCAAATTCTTGTCAAAATTTAAATTATTTTCAAAAGTTTTCCAAAATTCAATGACTTTCAATATCTACTATTTCAATAAAGTTTTCTGAAAGAATTCTATTATTAAAAGAAATTTGAATAAAATTCTACGCAAACATTCAATTATTTTTATAAATAATAAAATTTTTTTACAGGAATTCAATTATTTACAAAATTTTTTTATAAATTTCTTTGCAATAATTCAATTGAGGCCTTGGATCCAACAACTCGCCCGACGCTCGAAGGCACGCGCTAATACCAGTCGGGTAGCAGTGAGTGGCTCAGAGGCGCTCACTGCTCACTGACTGGCAGTTGCGCGCTCCTCCGAGCGTCGGGCGAGTTATTGGATCCAAGGCCTCAATTACTTTCATAAATAATAACTTTTTTACAGGAATTCAATTATTTTTATAAATAATAAAATTCTTTTAGAAATTCAATTATTTTCATAAATAATAAAACCCCGTGTAGAAAAATTTCTTGGCGCTAGCTAGCAGTGCTAGATACATGGTAAATTTACAAGTAGTCTAGCGCTGCTAGCTAGCGCCACGAACTTTTTCTACACGGGACTCATTGCATAATTTCAATTATTTTTAATGCAATTTTAATCGAATTCCTCGAAAAATGTAATTATTCTTAAAAATTTTAACATCATAACATTTTAAAATTTTAAAATTTTAACATTCGTTCAAAGAATTTAATGATTTAAAAAATTTGTTGATAACATTTTTTATGAGAATTTAATTTCAAAAAACATGAAATTAATAGATTATTTAATTTTGTATTTAAATAATTGAATTTTCGTAGAATTTACTAATGAAAATGGTTTTAAAAATGAATTTTAGTTAAAATTTTAGATTACAATTAAATATTAAAAGCATTATAACGTCGATTTTTAGAAATAATTAAATGTTGAAATAGTTTCAAATTAAATTCATTGAAACTCTTCATTTTTCATATTTTTGACAAACAATTCTGTGGAATTAATTTTTTTTGGGAAAGTTTAACTGCGAATTTTTATTAAAATTATTTCAAGTTCTTATTTTTCAATATATATATATTTAATTGCAGAATTTCCGAATAATTGAAATATTGTAAAATTGAATTGTAAACGAATGAATTTGAAAATTCTAAAAGAACTTTTTTTAAAATTATTAAAAATAATAGATTTATTGAAGAATTTTAGTTCAAAAACACTAGAAAAAAATTTAATTTTAGAGAAGTTACAAATTATTGCAGAAATTCAATTATTTTCAAGAGTAATAAAATTCTTTTTAAGGATTCAATTATTTTTACTAATAATAAAACTCATCGCAGCGTTTTAATTATTTTTCATACAATTATAATTAAATTCCTTTAAAAAAGTAATTATGTTCATGCAAGTTTTAATAAAATTCGTTCAAAGAATTTAATGATTTAAAAAATTTGTTGATAACATTTTTTATGTGAATTTAATTTCAAAAAACAGGAAATTAATAAATTATTTAATTTTGTAATTAAATAATTGAATTTTCGTAGAATTTACTAATAAAAATGGTTTTAAAAATGAATTTTAGTTATAATTTTAGATTATAATTGAATAATAAAAGCAATATAGCGTGAATTTTTAGAAATAATTGAATTTTGAAATTAATTTTTTTGAAAAAGTTTAATTGAACTTTCTTTTATATTATTTGAAGTTTTTATTTTTTAATATGCATTTAATTAAAGAGATTAGGAATAATTAAAATTTTGTGAAATTGAATATTGTAAACAAATGGATTTGAAAATTGCCAAAGAACTTTTTCGAAAATTATTAAAAATAATTGATATAAAGTAAAATTGTAGTTAAAAATTTTTGAAAATAATTTGATAATAATTATTTTATTACTTGGTCATCTTTAATTATTATAAAATACGAAGAAATCGATGACTCCGAGTCGAAAAAAAAAAAAAAAAAAAAAAAAAAAAAAAAACTAAAATTTCATTCATTGTAAAAAATAACACGAAAATTGATTATTTTAATCTTTTTTGGTGTTATTTTAATCTGCAACACTTTTTAATACCTCACGATTTACTGTGATACTGACAATAATTATTATATTTTCATCTTAAATTAAAATATATTGCCTCTCGAAATAATTGTTGTAGATAGTCTATGAAGTTAAAATAGGGGGTGTTTGGCGGAGAAAATAGGGTATAAAGTACTTAGTTTTATTCTAATTTTTCTTTCAAACTTTTTTATATCGAAACTTTTTCAAAATTTCATTTCGAATTCGATTACAGAAAATTAGCTTTCATCATTGGAGGAAAATTAAAATTTTAATAATACTAAATACTTTATTATATATTTATAATTTAGAATAATAAATACAAAAAAGTAGTAAATAACAATTTGTATTATAATTATAAATAACGATTTTCTGGGGTGGTGATGGAACGGCGTAATCGCACGATATGACTTGATTGGAAACTTCACGAGCCAATAAGATTCGCAATTCATGCTTTTATGCTTGACGTAGTTCGTTCACTATCAACAGGAGAATAAAATATTTCACCGTCCTGTTTTACAACATAATATATACGTTCATTGCTTTGAAAGTAACGTTTAATCAAAAATAATGATGCTGTTGCCTTGACAATTTTCCCTCGCGAACGAATTTTCAAAACATATGACTTAATTACAATTACGACACCAGTGAAGTACAGTCTGGAAAATAAATTTTTGCATCACTATTATAAGGGAAAATAATATAAGATAAAAAAATATTTTAAAAAATTTTATTTTAAACAAAAAAATAGAAGTAAAAATAAAAAGAGGATAAATAATTTCCACTACTGATTTAACTATTTATCTTGCTGGTAATAGAATAGCAGAAACATTGGTTTAAACTAAAATTTCCTTTCACTGCTGAATTTTTTACCACTGATGGTATTTGACAAAAATTCGGCTGATTATAATTATGTTTTATCACTGATTTTACAACTAATATAGTTTGAGTAGCAATGTCTGACTAAAGCTACATTTTACTACTGATTTTGTCAATAATAGAATATAAAAAAGTTAGTTTGACTGCAACTGCCTTTTACTACTTATTTTATAAATATTAAAAAGTTTTCTAGTTTTACAATATAAATTTGTAGACAAGAAATTAATTTTGACTGACTATGAAAAATTTTTACTACTTATTTCTAAATTAATACAATTCTTAGGTCTATTGCCTTACTGAAACTGACTCTTGCCAATGATTTTAAACTTAATCTAGTTTGATAGTTTTTTAAAAATAAAATATGTAAAAAAAAAAATTTTTGTCTGGCTAAAAACAATTTTTACTACTGATTTCAAAATGAATGCAATTCCTAAGTCTCTTTTCCTACCAAAACTAACTCAGGGTATTGATTTTAAATTTCTTCTAGTTTAATATTTTTTTCAAATTAAAATTATTAGATTAGAAATTCTTCTTGTCTGACTATAAAATTTTTTTACTAAAAATGACTATTTCTACAGACTTTAAATTTAATCTAATTTAATAATTTTTTCAAAGTAAAATTTGTAGATTAGAAATTAATTTTGTCTGACAATAAACAATTTTTACTACTGATTTTGTCAATAACAGAATAAAAAGTAGAAAGTATGACTGCAACTGTCTTTTACTACTTATTTTATAATTGTTAAAAAGTTTTATCTGACTGTAAACCATTTTATAACTACTGATTTAAGATTAAATACATTTCTTGCATTTGCTGCCTAACTAAAATTGACTCTTTCTACTGATTTTAAACTTATTCTAATTTAATAATTTTTTCAAATTAATATTTTGTAGATATGAAATTAATTTTGTCTGACTATAAACAGTTTTTTTCTACTTAACATAAATACGTTTAATAGATTTCTTCCCTTACTAAAATTGATTTTTTCCACTGACTTTAAATTTAATCTAATTTAATCATTTTTTCAAATTAATATTATCAGATTAGAAATTAATTTTGTCTGACTATAAACAGTTTTCTCTACTTAGAATTGAATACATTTATTAGATTTGTTACCTTACTTAAAGTTGACTCTTTCTACTGATTTTAAATTTAAACTACTTAAATTATTTATTAAAAAAAATATAATTAGCAGATTAAAAAATAATTAAAAATTTATTTGAAAAGCAAAGAAAAAAGTTGCTAAAGTTAAAAAAAAAAATTTTGATAATAAAAGACAGAAGAACATTGGAGAGGGCAAAGTTGGCTCGAGTCGAAAGGCTGCAGGGAGATTGAGGTGGATTTGGGAATAAAGGTAGGCGGGCAATGAATGAGGTAAAATAAAGTTCTAATTAGTTCATAAATTAATTAGAAGACTCGACGGGAGAACTTAGGTTTACTTGAGACTTATATTAAAGCTAATAAAAGAACTTGAATTTTAATATATCTAAAAATTTCACTTTCTCAATTTAACAATCTTATTAACAATCGACAATAGAAATAAATGGAATTTTTTTTCTTCAATTGACATAAATGTGATATAAAACTGATATAAAATTGACATAAAATTAATATAAAATTAACATAAAATTAAAATAAAATTAACATTAAATTAACATAAAATTATTATAAAATTAACATAAAAATTAACATAAAATTGACGTAATATTGATGTAAAATTAACATAAAATTCACGTAATATTGACATAAAATTAATATAAAATTATAATTTTACGATTTCTTTAAAAATGATATAAATTCACTGAAATTAAAAATACGAGGGAAGCTGAAATTAAAAAACTGTATTGCGTCAACCTTAAATATAAAAGATCCGCAATATTTTTTTCCTGGTGTGAGAATTCGCAGAATATTTGAATATCCTATTTATCACTTAGTTTTTGGTGCAGCATTAATCTTTGAATTCATCACCAGGGGAAATTTTGCTGGCAGAAGAGAGAGAGAGAGAGAGAGCACCTTCAGTTACAGAAATGAAATAAGTGCAGGGCAAAAAAGAATAATAAGAGAAAAAGGAAAAGGAAAAAAAATGGGGGGAAAAAACGGAAAAAGAGACACGTGAAATAAAAGGGATGGGAATAAAGGATAAAACTATAAAAGAAATAGGAGAGATAGAAAGAGAGGGAGTGATAGAGGAAGACTGGTAGAAGCAGTCGACGTCGGCGAGCGGTGATTTAAAGCCATGGCGCCGAGCGCGTACTTCTCTAAACATTTTAGCCGACCTTATTCCGCCTGCATTATTTCAACGTTAAGACGAGGCGAAGCACTTTGGTGGGATGGAAAACAAGGGCGCCTCGGGTCCGGATCTTAAGAAAGAAGGCAAGCCGACTCGCCTAAGTGGCCTGATACATAAATATGCAATTAATCAAGCTAACTACCAAGGCATGAAACCTTTTTTTCACTCTGTCTCTCTCTCTCTCCCTCTCTTTGTCCATATATATATACAAGCTCCGTTCATTTCTCTACCAATTTTTTTTTTCTATTTTGCCTTTTTCCCTCCATTCACTCACTTACTCACTCGCTTGATGCCTCTACTCTTCCCTCTGTACTGACTTTGGAATGGCTTCTGCTGTCCGCTCTGTGGGGTAAACAGGTCCATTTACCTAAACGGTCCGGCAGTGGCATTATGCGAATTTCTACGGGCCGAATGCGATGCGAGGCGAACGAGCATCCAGCCAAGCTACAATTCCACCATATCCCTCCCCTCTACTCCCCCTTCCCACACGAGAACGAAACGCTCGTCGAGCAAATGACTCGTGAAACGAAGCCACCCTCTCCCTCCACACAACCATCCTTCAGTTCCACAAGCCCTAGTGCACGACCAACCTCGCCTCTATTCAGTCCCTTTATAACCAACTCCACAACTCTATATGGGTACCATTTCGCCAAGCGAAAAAGTGACCGATTCTTAATCAAACTTTGATCTTTTGGAAATATTTCATCAATTTCCCGCCAATAGTCAAATTGGAGGGGAAACAGACAGTTTTCACAAGATTCGAATATGAATGTAGACTGTGACTACTGATTATTCAATTGAACTTTTAATTTAAAATTAGTATTTAAAATTAGACTGACTATACTCATGTTGTACTACTGAATTTAAAAATTAATATAGAATTATTAGATAGTGAATGAACTACGTCAAGCATAAAAACATGAATTTGCGAATCTTGTTTGCTACTGAAGTTTTCAATCGAGTCACAATAGGCGATTACACTGTTCTATTACCACCGAAAAAATAGTTATCAATTTAATTAGGGTCATTTGGGGTAAATGTAAACGGAATATCTATGTTTCACCAAAAACATTAGTTTTTTTTGTTAAAAGGTAAAACGGACGGATTTCTTTTGCATGAACTTGTTGCTAGTGTTCCCTAGAAAAAATTTATGAGGTACAAAGAAATATTGATGCACCTGAATCGCCTAAAACTGACTGTTTACATTTACCCCGAGATTTTGAAATTTTCCTAAAATTCGGGGTAAATGTAAACACAACTGTAGTTAAGCGAGGTTTAAGAAACAAGTTATTTCAAGTATACTACTGCTTTAAGGAATGGAAAAACTGAAAAAAAAATTCTTCGTAGATGTATAGTAAATCAACCAGTTGTTGACTGATAATGTATCATATAAAATAAACAATCAACCATTACAAAACTAGTAATGTAAAAACTTGAAGAACTTGAACAAATTTTAATAGATTTTCATTCAACTTGGTAAAAAGAAGTTTTTAAGGTTGCTGAATAAGAATCAAAAATCGAATTTTTAAATTTCAAAATGGTGGATCCAATATGGCGGTCAAACATAAACTATGCAATACAAAACTGACTAACACGAAGGAGGTATGAAAGAAGACCTAATTTCCGTTTCTATGTAATTTTACATTGCCAAATTAATGAAATTGTGAAATAGAAGCAAATTTATTCAATTATTTTCTTTTAAAATGTAGTTCAAGTTCTGTTTACATTTACCCCAAGTTTTCGAATTATCGGGGTAAATGTAAACACTTAATTATTTATTAACTAAATTGACGAATATCAAAAATCAAAGTCAATTTTTGTTAGGGCATTAATAAGGAAGAATTACATATTTTTGTTTGATTTTAAAATTTATTTTTATGCAAATGCGAGACAAAATACTGTAACAGTAAAACTTTGATTTTCAATCTTTTTTGCATTAAAAAATAACTTACACTATGGCATTGCCAATTGTCAAAATAAAATATTGTCAATACTCAGAACATCTTGTAGGTGAGCTGAGGTAAAAATATTGACGTCGTACTTATTTTTAAATTTGTAAATTTAGCTGAAACATCTACTATTTACATTTACCCCTTGTTTACATGTACCCCAAATGACCCTATTATTTTCAAGAATTTTTAACTAAAATTCTTCTTAAAATCGATTATTTTTAATAATTTTCGAAAAAGTTCTTTGACAATTTTCAAATCCATTTGTTTACAATATTCAATTTTACGAAATTTCAATTGTTCGTAAATTCTTCAATTAAATATATATTAGAAAAAAAACTTCAAATAATAATATTATTACAAGAATCAGATATTCGATGTCAGATTGATAGAATTCAAAATGGCATATTTTAGGCAAATTTAATCAATTTCTAAAAAATCGTCTGCCATATTGTACCCGCCATTTTGAATTTTGTGAATCTAATATCGAATTCGTATTCAGTTATATCAAAAATCTTTAGAACTATTAAAAATTTAGATGTTTGTAGTTAAATTCTTTTTCATTATCGAAGTTTTGTCTGTTTCTACTCAGATTTCAAAGAATTCCCCAAACTCAAAAAATTCAATGAACGATTACTCAGAGACAAATTAGGATTTTTTAAATTTTCAAAATGGATATTTAAGGGGAAGAGTAGCACTTTTAAATGCAATATTGATCTTTTAGAGAAAAAATTATCTCTTGATGTTACATGACATATATCAAATATAACTAAAAACAGCTTTTTTGCACTTTTAGGTTAAAATATCTCGAAAACTTAACGTGCAGGGTCTATTTTGAGACCGGATTCGGATTCGACACGTCGAAAACCTTCGGAAAAGTATTGTCTAATTCTTGGAAAGTAAATCTTGTCGGACTGTGTTATTTCTAAAAGTTTACGATCTAATACTTTTAATATTCAATTATAATCTAAAATTTTAACTGAAGTCCGTTTTTAAATCAATTTTTATGAAAAAATTCTAATAGAATTCAATTATTTAAAAACAAAAAAAAAACAATGCATGTTTCTTAAAATCGAATTCTCATAAAGAATTGTATCAATAAATTTTTAAATAATTAATTTGTTTTGACGAATTTAAATAAAATTTTTAAGAATTTTTTCGAGGAATTCGATTAAAATTGTTATGAAAAATGATTGAAATATGGCAATGAGTTTTATTATTTATCAAAATAATTGAATTTCTAAAAAGAATTTTATTATTTACCAAAATAATTGAATGCATGTAAAAATGTTATTATTTGTGAAAATAATATTGAATGATTTTGAATAGTAGATACCTATTAAAATTTAAAAGTCATTGAATTGAGGAGAATTTTGAAAATTGAAATTTTGCCAAGAATTTTATCAAAATTGTTGAAAATAATTGAATTTCAGAGAAGAATTTAATTATTTCTACAGATAATTTAAATTTTAACAAGAATTTTTAAAAATTTTTTAACATAATTGAATTTTTGCGAATAATTTTATTACTTTTAAAAATAATTGGATTTCTACAATCATTTGAAATTTCTCAAAAATTATCTAAATTATATCATACAATTTACGGACTTTACGGACATTTTTTAATCAAATTACGGACTTTACGGACCTTTTTTCAAAAAAACGGACTTTTACAAACTTCAAGCAAAGTTACAGACTTTTACGGAATTTACGGACCTAGATCAAGCCCTGCATTAAGATTTTAATTTCCCTCCAATGATGAAAGCTAATTTTCTATATTCGAATTCAACACGAAATTTGAAAAAAAAAAATTTTATACCTAACATAACACCACTTATTTTATAATAGTAGATTGAAAAAAAAATTTGTCTGACTATAAACAATTTTCACTACTGATTTCACATTTTTAATTAGATTTGTTTCCTTACTAAAATTTAATTTTGCTACTGATTTTAAATTTAATCTAGTTTGTTTATTTATTTATTTAAATTTAAATTAGTTTTTCAAAATAATAGATTGTGGAGAATTTTTTGTCTGACTATAGACAATTTTGACTACTTGTTTCTCAATTAAACGTAAAAAATTTTAAGAATGCATCTTTTTGCAGTTTTGAAAAAAAAGTTATTTTTAATTTATAAAAAATATCTACATTTGTTATTTGATTCAATAAAAATCAATCACGTACTTTTATCTATTCGTGAAACATAAAACAAATAAGAATTATTGTCTTTTCATTTCTCCAAGTTTTCGAAATCCATAAAATAGATCAGCAAAATTTAATGCTTGTAGCTGATAAACTTTGTATATTATAAATATTTAATATGTATAGAAAAATTTTTAATACTATATTAATATTATTAATGCAAATTTCTAAATATTATTTTGATTTTAATTAGAATATTGTTTATAATTAATAATTATTTTTTTATTTACTTTTTCTACTTATACAAAGCTTTTATATAATAAAGAAAATAAAAATTATATTATAAAATTTTTGTCATCTCTAAATAAAAATTTGTAAAAAATTCGTTTACAAATTTAATTTAATGAAAATTTTCTCTATTGCACAGAAAAATTGTCACTAAAGTTTTAGTAAAGAAATAATTTTTCTAAGACACTTAAGGCTTTTTAAATTTTTCAAAAAATGAAGTATAATCAAAAAAAGTTTATTAATTTTAATGAAACATATTAAATAGTTTTAATATACAAAGACATACTCAAGGCTTAATTCTTTTTATTTTAAAATAAACTTAAAATTTTATTATAAAAATGTGATTCATAAAATTTGTTTTCTTATATTTCTAAAAAAAATTGGAATTAGAAATAGGAATTATGGAAAATTTTTTCTTCTTTTTCTAAAAAAATCTAATAGATTTGTGAATATAATTGCGATTAAATTATTATTTAATTTACTTTTTAGTATAAATTCGCAGCAAAATTACCTTGACGCTCTAATTTAGGATTTGTGTCAATCGGCAGACCTGAGGTAGACACCAATTGGCAATTGTTGATTATAGCGAATGAAATAAACAGAATTATGGAAAAATTAAATTTCATATTGAATTTTTAATTTTACTTTTTGGCAAAATAATGACCAAAAAAAAATATTATCAACAAGTTTGTTCTTTGCAATACAAAAATGAATATAAGTTAAAATGTCTATAAATGAATCTGCAACGGATGAATAGCTATTTATAACGGAAATTGAGTTTTAATTTTGTATTAATTAACTATTAATTAATTATATATTTTACGCAGTTAAAAAATACAAATAAAAGAAGAATTGATTCCAAACATTTTCTTTTTCAAATTGTGCATATTTATTTTCTTTTGAATTTTAAAGCAGTTAAATTTCACATTTAAAAGTTATGCCTATTTTTAACATGAGACAATAAATTTTTTTTCTATTTTTATATTTGGTTTGTAATTTTATTAAACTTTGTTAACATACTTTGTGTTAATAAGTATTTAATAATGTTATTTTAATTGTTAGAAGTTATAACAACTATTGAATGGCATATCGTAATAATCTATTGGTAGTTCTGTCCTGCAGGAGAATTGACCTTGCTCATTTTGCTGAACACATGCATCTAAAATTTTTAAGAATCAAAAAATTTAGATTTTATTGTTAGTCAACGTTTCATTATTTTATTATAATTTATTAATGAGATCTTCACATACAGTGAGCACTTGTTAGGCAGTCCGAATTGTAATCTGAGTAACCTGTACACATGTAGAGTTCAAACTCGTCGATTGCTTGGTCAATATTAAAAAGCAGAATAACCATGCAATTCTCTGAAATAATTGTAATCTTTCGTTATAAAAATACTTTTAATATTCTTTTAAGTACATTGTCTTTTTTTAGCTTAAAGGATTTTAAAAATGACAGTAACAAGATAGCAAGTGTTATATAAAATTCTTAATTTTTACATATATTTTACTTTCATGTTAATTATATATATCGACAACAAGTTACAAAATTACCTAGAGCTTCATCCAGTGTTGAAAAAGTTTTCATGTGACTGTCGTTTCTATTGTTGAGTGAGAATGGTGTTAATTTATACGCTAAAAAATAGTATTAATTTTCCATCATTACTCTATATGATGATACATTGTTTAGAAAAACAACAGTTTTCGGACCTCTTTTAAGCCTCTTTACTTCCCTTCTCAACAGGAGACTCAAAAGAGGATTAAAAGAGGTTTCTGGATTACTAAAAGGAGTTAACATTTTGACTAAGGAGTTTTATCTTGAATTAAATCAACTTTTCGGACAGTAACGTTATCTGATAAATATTAATTGCAGTGCATAAAATAAATAAAATTATTAAAATGCTAATGTGATTGGAGGACAGTACGAAAAACGATAATCCATCAAGCAGATTACTATAATCCCATAATCATTAGAGTGCATAAAACAAGCAGGCATGTGTCTAATCCCTGGAAACTGAACTGAGAGGTACAACGGTCGCCCCTCAACCCCCCTTAAACTATCGCTCTGGATTGCAACCTAGCAGCCTCTTAGACAGTCATCACGGCATTGCAGCCTAGTCGCTCCAACCCCCCTTAAAATCCAAGCGGCATCAACACGTGTATGATTCCAAAGAATTGATGAAGACAGTTTTATATAAAAGGGGATATGAGTTCTACTCAGATCAGAGAGTAATTTTTTGGGAATCAACCAGTTTACATAGTTCAGTCAACGTTAACACATCACATAATTTACAAGTGAATTCAAAGTACATCTTTGAAAGTGAACAGTATATCTCCAAGTATTCTTTTTAAAGTGCATTGTTCGAAAGTGAACAATATATCCCCAAGTGTTAAATTTGAAGTGAACTGTAAATCAACCTTTTATTATACACCCATTTGCAAAATATAAATTTTAAACAATTTCCAAAATTATGAAATTGGAAATAATCTCAACAATCAAAGAAGATCTAATATTGAAACAACACATTCCAAATTTCGAAGCAACGAAATTTGCTCAAGAGGCGACAACCGTCTGGAAGAAAGCAGATATTTTCAAAATACAATACACTATCTCATTAGTGTAAACAAGAGGATTAATACCCAACCATTAAGGACAACAAGCGGAAGGCCCCTTTTCGTCTAGCGATCAACACCATTGAGATTAGACAGGAGATTATCATCACACCACCAGTAATCATTATTCTTTAAGTAAGATTCATAATTTTTGTACTCATTGTAATTTTGTCAACTCTTTTCTTTCTTGTTGGTTTTTAAAAAAAATAATTCTCTCACATTTAGTAGGCTCATTGACTTATCCTCATCCCAAATTAGATTCATTTATGAAACTAATTTAAGGGGTAACATCACTCAGAGCCTATACAAAATATGGTCTATTTCAATTAATTATTTTAAGAAAACGGTCCAGTACAATGTTGCTGGGTTTTCTCCAACGTTAAACACATGGGTTAAACTTAATTTAAAAATAAAACAAAAAAAAAAAATTTTCAAAATGGCGCCTTTACACATCCAACAGTGAAAAAATTGTAAAAAAACTGGCCGGAAGGATTTCTCCAACATTTTTTGACGGATTCAATTAAAATTTAGACTGTAGCTTTAAAACAACATTCTTTATCGAAGTACATAGGATTTTTTAGATCGGTTAATGCGTTTCCGTTTTATAACCATTTTTACCTTGATTTTTTAACAAAAAATAACATTTTTGTCATCGAAGTCATACCATTTTGCGAAAAATTGATATTTTTAAAATATCTTATGTACTTTTCTAGTAAATGTCATCCTCTTTTATAATTCGTTTGAATTTTTTGCCTAGGAGCTTATGGAACGTAGAAAAGCTTCCGGCCGCAGAGGTTGTTTTAAAAAACGTGATCTACGTTGAACTGTTGTGAAGGCGCCATTTTGAAAACAAAAATTTTTTTTTTATTTTTAAATTAAGTTTAATTCATATGTTTAACGTTGCAGAAAACCTAGCAACATTGTACTGAACCGTTTTCTTAAAATAATTAATTGAAATAGACCGTATTTTGTATAGGCTCTGGGTGATGTTACCCCTTAAAACGAGGAACGCTAGGAATATTTAAAAAGGTTTCTCGTTTTGACGTAACAAACTAATTGAACTTGATTTCATATTTAAATTTTAAAGTTTATTTAGTAGTCATCAATAAATTGTTCACCTTTTGCACCATCTTTAACTGCAGATTCCACATCAAATTCAGAAATCTCTGTGTTAAAAAATTAGCTTTATATTAATTATAGTCCAGAAAATAAACAAAATTACAGAAACTATGAGTTTCATTTTGCTTTATTTAAATCAGTCGAAATTATTAATTAACAATTAAATAATGAGTATAATCATTAATTTTTAGAAATACATGAAAAATACGTCAAACTTGATTAATTGAATTCAATAATATGAATTAATTAATTAATAAACAATAAATAAATTCTCCTGTTAATTCTTACTTTTTCAATTGAATTGAATAATACAAATAAATAAATTAATAAATAATAAATAAATTCACCTGTTCCATCTTCTTCAGCTACAGTTGTCGCATCATTGTCAGAAAACGCTTGGTTAAAAATTATCATTATATTAATTAGGTATAGTCCAGAAAGTAAACAAAATTACAGAAATGATGTGTTTTACGTCGCTTTATGATTATTCATATCAGTCGAAAGTAATAAATAATAATTATGTAATGAGTATAATTACTAACATTCGGAAATACATGAAAAATACGTCAACTTAATTAAATAAATTAAATAATATAAACAAATTAATTAATTAATTATAATAATATATAAATTCACCTGATACATCTGCTTTAGCTACAGTTGTCAATTTTTCCCCAGAGACCCATTGATTAGAAATTATCATTATAATACACATAATACAGAGTATAAACAAAATTACAAAAAGGCTAAGTTTCATGTTCATGTTTTCTTTTTACAAGTCAATCCAGTGAAATTGAACAGCTATTTATGGTTGAACTAGATTTTATAGATTTTTGATAATTTACAGACTTTATCAAGAAAATAATAGCGAGGAAATAATTTTTTTTAGATTTTTCGTGACAAAGAAATATTAAAATATCTTATTCTATAGTCAAAACGAATTATTACAGTGTAATCTACTGTATTATTTTATGAGAATTTCGTTTTTTTTATCATTTTTAACATACTCCAAACATTTTTATTTTTCAAATTGTGCATATTCATTTTTTTTTAAATTTTAAAGCAGTTAAATTTCTAAATTTATTAGTTTTAAAACAATAATTGAAATTAATTACCATTAATTACCATCCCGAGTCGAAATTTAGACCCTACTTAGCCTCTGAAAATGTAGGGCTTATTCAGGTTTAGCAGTCGTAAAGTAGGGTCTGATTTCAATACAATTTTTAAAAACTAGACCCTCCTTTGACTCCCAAAATAGGCTGAAATTTGCCAATCTTCCATTTGGAGAAGCAAAGGAGGGTCTACTTCTAAGAAACCTATACCGTACTTTTATACCTCGTAGACCCTACTTTCATACTCCTAGACCCTACAATTAGAAAAAGAAAAATTTGAAGATTTGCTCAGATTCAATTGAAGCACTTGGGATGAGTAAAAGTGGAATTTTATGTGTTTTATAGCGTCTATATACACGAAGTGTATATAGACGCTATAAAACACATCAGTATTTATGAATTTGGAGTACTTTTTGCATTTGCAGTGTTTCAAGTAATGCATTAAAAAATAATTCTAAATTTTCTTTTAGAATGTAGGGTCTAGGAGTATGAAAGTAGGGTCTACGAGGTTTAAAAGTACGGTATAGGTTTCTTAGAAGTAGACCCTCCTTTGCTTCTCCAAATGGAAGATTGGCAAATTTCCGCCTATTTTGGGAGTCAAAGTAGGGTCTAATCGTATTAGAATTAGACCCTACTTTACTACTCCTAACACTCAATAGACCCTGAAAATTCAGGGTGAAAGTAGGGCTTAAATTTCGACTCGGGCAGTTTTTCCAAAGTCGCCAAAGTTTTATTTTCCTTCCCGAGTCGAAATTTAGACCCTACTTAGCCTCTGAAAATGTAGGGCTTATTCAGGTTTAGCAGTCGTAAAGTAGGGTCTGATTTCAATACAATTTTTAAAAACTAGACCCTCCTTTGACTCCCAAAACAGGCTGAAATTTGCCAATCTTCCATTTAGAGAAGCAAAGGAGGGTCTACTTCTAAGAAACCTATACCGTACTTTAAAACCTCGTAGACCCTACTTTCATACTCCTAGACCCTACAATTAGAAAAAGAAAAATTTGAAGATTTGCTCAGATTCAATTGAAGCACTAGGGATGAGTAAAAGTGGAATTTTATGTGTTTTATAGCGTCTATATACACGAAGTGTATATAGACGCTATAAAACACATCAGTATTTATGAATTTGGAGTACTTTTTGCATTTGCAGTGTTTAAAGTAATGCATTAAAAAATAATTCAAAATTTTCTTTTAGAATGTAGGGTCTAGGAGTATGAAAGTAGGGTCTACGAGGTTTAAAAGTACGGTATAGGTTTCTTAGAAGTAGACCCTCCTTTGCTTCTCCAAATGGAAGATTGGCAAATTTCCGCCTATTTTGGGAGTCAAAGTAGGGTCTAATCGTATTAGAATTAGACCCTACTTTACTACTCCTAACACTCAATAGACCCTGAAAATTCAGGGTGAAAGTAGGGCTTAAATTTCGACTCGGGCAGTTTTTCCAAAGTCGCCAAAGTTTTATTTTCCTTCCCGAGTCGAAATTTAGACCCTACTTAGCCTCTGAAAATGTAGGGCTTATTCAGGTTTAGCAGTCGTAAAGTAGGGTCTGATTTCAATACAATTTTTAAAAACTAGACCCTCCTTTGACTCCCAAAACAGGCTGAAATTTGCCAATCTTCCATTTAGAGAAGCAAAGGAGGGTCTACTTCTAAGAAACCTATACCGTACTTTAAAACCTCGTAGACCCTACTTTCATACTCCTAGACCCTACAATTAGAAAAAGAAAAATTTGAAGATTTGCTCAGATTCAATTGAAGCACTAGGGATGAGTAAAAGTGGAATTTTATGTGTTTTATAGCGTCTATATACACGAAGTGTATATAGACGCTATAAAACACATCAGTATTTATGAATTTGGAGTACTTTTTGCATTTGCAGTGTTTAAAGTAATGCATTAAAAAATAATTCAAAATTTTCTTTTAGAATGTAGGGTCTAGGAGTATGAAAGTAGGGTCTACGAGGTTTAAAAGTACGGTATAGGTTTCTTAGAAGTAGACCCTCCTTTGCTTCTCCAAATGGAAGATTGGCAAATTTCCGCCTGTTTTGGGAGTCAAAGTAGGGTCTAATTGTATTAAAATTAGACCCTACTTTACTACTCCTAACACTCAATAGACCCTGAAAATTCAGGGTGAAAGTAGGGCTTAAATTTCGACTCGGGTTAGTAAAATAGAAAAAAAATTTTGCTAAAAAGTTAGCTAAGGAGATACAGTTTCAGGGCATATATATTATTAATTATGTTATATAATAAATACCGTTTAGGAATTACAGATCTTGGGGCCCCTTACCCTACTTAGTTTGATACTTCTTTCACTAAATTAAACACTAAATAAAAACGTTTTTTTACTACTGATTAATAGAGTTTTGAGGATCAATGTCTGACTTAAGGCACTTTCTACTACTGACACTTCAGTTTTTGATTTTCACTTTTATTTTCAGTTTAAAAAATTTTTATTTCTACCTTCTTTTCCATATTTATGGTAGCTTCAAAAAATTTTATTTTTATTTAAAAAATTATGAACTATAATAAATATTTATCAAGATGAAAATGAATATTTATCAAAGTGAAATGAAAAAGGAAAACCTCTAAAAGAAAAAAATAAGTATTAATTATTGGATTATTATTATTATTATTATTGGCAATTTTTGGTTTTCATTTCAACCTTCACCTTAATTTTAATATTACTCTTTTACTATAACAGATTTTCATTTTGACTTTCACTTGTACTGAGAAATTTTTTATTTTACTTTAATTTATTTGAATTTTATTTCTTTGTTGTAAGTGAAAATAGAATTTAATTGAAAATTAATACAAAATATCCTAATAAAATAATGCCTTTTGCCATAATTTTCAAATATTTATCTCTTTAAAATAATGCCTAAAACCCTAATAAATCAATAACTTTTGCCCTAATTTTCGAATTTAAAAATCTCTCTTTAAAATATGAAATAATAATCGCAAAATACAACGAAAATGAAAATCCATGATAAAATTCGAATTTTGAGGAATGTCTGAAACCCAAGCGCTCGTTCTCGTGAACAGTTACCTGGAGGTTCAGAGCACGTACGGAACGAGCCGGCATAAATATTAATTGCCCGAAATTACATGTAAATACGAGCGAAGGCTTTACAAGGGAGAGAGAGAGGGGTGAGGGGGTGAGAGAAAGTGTGGCAAGGGGTATGAGGATTTTGCGACAGCACGTGCATCCCAAATGGACCATTATTCCATCAGCGACACAAACTGTTGGGTAACTCGGTCGAAGAGACGAGGAAACGCCAGGGCCTTAGTAATATCTATACATACTGTGTGTGCAATACTCAGAGTGCAAATAGTTTAATTTTTAAAGGACCGCGAAACTACAAATTCCTAATCTCCTCAACAGACACTTGTAAACATTTTATGATGTTCGTGTCCGTGTGTATATGGGTGTCCTTAAGGGTTTGATTGCTTGATTTCGACAAACAGTTATCCCTCTCGCCTCAAACCATTTACACTTCTTCCATATACATATAGATAGTTACGACCAATTTCACTATTCCATTCTCCACTTCAATTTAGGCTCTCGTCCAACCAACTGGTTTTCAACCATATCACCGGCATACGAAATTCTCTTCCGTTGAAATTCACCGTTTCTTAATCACGTTAAAGTTATGCTATTCTTGATCATCATTTTTCATATCCCAGCTGAAAAAGTTCTATAGAATTTCAATAAAATCATTCTATATGAATTCTAGTGAATATTCTATAGAATTTCACTAGAACGATTTTATAGAATTTCTACATGAATTCTACTAAATTTTCCCATAAATTTGATTCAATTTGATTCAAGAATAATAAGTCCGTAAATTGTACGATATAATTTGGAAAATTTTAGAGAAATTACAAATGATTGCAAAATTCAATTATTTTAAAAATTATAATACAATTCTAAGCAGAAATTCAATAATGTTCAAAAATTTTTTTAATTTCTTGTCAAAATTTTAATTATCTTTCTAAATAATAAAATTCTTCTCGGAAATTCAATTATTTTCAAAAATGTTAATAAAAGTCTTGTCAAAATTTCAATTATTTTCAAAAATTTTCGTCAATTTAATGATTTTCAATATCTACAATTTTCATAAAATAATAAAAATTTCACAGAAATTCAATTATTTTTCTAAATAATAAAATTCTTCTTAAGAATTCAATTATTTTCATAAATAATAAAACTCAATGCAGAATTTCAATATTATTTTTAATACAATTTTAATCAAATTTCTTAAAAAATGTAATTATTCTTAAAAATTTTATTAAAAGTCGTCGAAAGAATTCAATTATACCTATTTAAAAATTTGTTAATTAAATTCTTTATGAGAATTCAATTTTAAGAAACATTCAAATATACAATAAATTATTTTTTGTATTTAAATAAATGAATTCTATTAGAATTTTATAATAAAAATTGATTTAAAAATGAATTTTAGTTAAAAACAAAATGAATTTGAAAATTTTCAAAAATCTATTTCAAAAATCATTAAAAATAATGGATTTATAGAAAAATTTTAGTTAACACTAAAAATAATTTAATTTTGGAAAAGTTTACAAATTATTGCAGAAATTCAATTGTTTTCAAGAGTAATAAAATCATTCGCAGAAATTTAATTATGTTAAAAAATAGTAAAAATTTTCTTAGGAATATTATTATTTATAAATAATAAAACTCAATGCAGAATTTCAATTATTTTCAATATAATTTTAATCAAATTTCTCGAAAAATGTAATTATTCTTGAAAATTTTATTAAAAATCGTCAAAAGAATTCAATTATTTAAAAATATGTTGATAAAATTCTTTATGAGAATTTGAATTTTAAGAAACATCCGACTGTTCAATAAATTATTTATTTTTGTTTTTAAATAATTGAATTCTAGTAGAATTTTCTAATAGAAGTTGATTTAAAAGTGAATTTAAGTTAAAATTTTAGATAATAATTGAATATTTAAAGAAATATAGCGTGAATTTTTAGAAATAATTGAATTTTGAAATTAATTTTTTTGAAAAAGTTTAATTGATAATTTTTTTAAAATTAATTTAAGGTTTTATTTTCTAATATATATTTAATTGAAGAATTTATGAATAATTGAAATTTCGTAAAATTGAATAATGTGAACAAATGGATTTGAAAATTCTTAAAGAACTTCTTCGAAAATTATTAAATTATTTGATTGAAAAAAGAATTTTAGTTAGAAATTCATGCAGAGAAAAATTTTATTTAAATCAAAAATATTTTATTTGAGTAAAATAAACTTATATTTGTCTCAGAGTTAGCTAGGTTATTTATTGGTTTTAAATAAAAATTTTATTCGACATAAACAACTTTTTTTTAAACCAATAAAATTTTATTTAAATCAAATTCAATTTACTTGAAACAAGAAACAAATAATGAGTCAAGTTGTCTCTGAGTCAAATTATGTAATTTTGTTTCTACTTTGACTTTTATTTTCACTTTCATTTTTAATTTGTTATATTTTTAATTTCACTTTCAGTTTGATAGATTTTTAGTTACATTCTTGCTTTGACAGATTTTTATTTTCACTTTTTATCAAAATGAAAGTGAAAATAAAAATTTATCAAGTTGAAAGTGACAGTAAAAATAAAAATCTATTCAAATGAAAGTTTTAATAAAATCTATAAAATTGAAATTGTAAATAAATAAATAAATAAATAAATATATATATAAAATTGAAATTGTAAGCAAAAATAAAACTCTATTAAAATGACAGTGGAAATAAAATACAATCTAAGTGAAAGTTATAGTAAAAGTAAAAATGAAACGCCTTTTTTAGGTATCAAAATAAAGAAAATGAAGATTTCGTAATCAAAATTGATACTAAATTATAATATATCTATATCTAGAGATCAATTAAACAATTTAATTTTCACTTTAACAGATTTTTATTGTCACTTTTACTTTTTACTTTCACTTTGATTGATTTTTACTCTCTTATATAGAATTTTATTTTTACGTTCACTATTATATTCACTTTCACTTTGATAGAAAGTGAAAATAAAAATTTGCCAATGCGAAAATAAAGTGTAATTAAAAATCTATTAAAGCGAAATTTGAAATGAAAATAAAAATCTAACAAAATGAAAATAAAAATTTGTCAAAGTGAAAATAAAACTAAAATCAAAAATCTTTCAGAGTGAAAGTAAAAATGAAAGTCAAAGTAGAAATGAAACATAATCAACCGACTGTTTTAGTTTTTTTGAAGTGATATGTAAAAAATTATTTTTACCTTTATTTTTACATTTCACTACTATTGGGTTATAAAGAAAAATTTTATCCCCTTATGGAAAAATTACTTCGGAAAAATTGTATCAACTTTGGAGAACTTAGTTCTCAATTATTGATCGTTCTTATAACTAAAATATGTTTTTCATTGACTTTGAAAATACAAATAATATTTATAGACACAGTTTGCTTGTACGGAAAATTATTGAGAATATTGTTAAATTTACCTTGAAATAGAGAATAGAGGCACGTGTGGCGACGTGTGCGGTGGGTACACTCCAAACTTAAACAAACAAAAGAAAAATGTTTTTTGTTAATTTAATAATCACTTTCTTATAGATAACGTTTAGAAAAAAAAAGTTAATTACTGTTTTAATATAAATATTACAAATAATACAATAATACAATAATAATACAAATTTATCAATTTAATAAATATAATAAAACTAAATAATTCATTAAAACTATGTAAACACTCATATTTACATATTTTTAATGAATTATATATATACTTGTTAAAAATTATTGAATAAAAATTATGTTCACGTATTGTAGAAATAAATAAATAAATATTTGAATTCTCTTGATACAGCATTTAGAACCAGTTTTAATAAATTTAAATTAGTTTTTTCAAATTAGGGAGAGTACTTGAAAATAGAAATTTTATTATTTTTCAACTGTATCAATAAGATAATACACATTGTAACATTTGTTCACAAATACACTTTGCAGTTTCAATAATTTAAATTTTAACATTTTCCATGGAACTTATAAATATAAAAGACTGCGAAGATCAGTCATCCTCGAATTTTGATCCCAATAGTAACTATTATTTTCACTAGAGTTCAAATTTTTGTTAAGAAAATAAATTAATCACACAATCTAATTATTCAAAAGCCACAGCGTTTCACAAGGAATATCAGGTAATGAAAAATATTTTTTAAATATTTTCAGTAAATAAAGATGTGACATGTTTTAATTTTAAAATTCAATATTTACTTGGAAATTTATTCTCAATTTATTAGTAATTATTATTAAATATTGTTAATTTATTATTATTACTTATTTAGAAATTTAGTTCAATTTAATTTTTCATTTGTTAAATTTTCAATTATTTATGTTTAAATAATATTTACTAACTATACATATTATTTTGTAGGTGATGCTAAAATTCATGTTTATTTAAAAAATGAGAACAGTACCAAAGTACTGAAATAATTCCCATTATTTATAAACTGAAAATCGAAATAAAAAAAAAGAAACTCGACACCAAAAAAATGAATGTATTTCAAAATCCACTGGAAGCTGTTCAACTTATACCAATCTTCAGTTATTTGAACGCGCTCAGTGAATTTTTAATAATTACAAATTACCTGCCAGAAAATGATCACAATAAACAAATTCCCGCTGTTAATGCACTTTATGAATACTTGCACGACAATCGAAAGAATAAATTCGAAAATATTGAATTAATCAGAAATTTATTGAAAGGAAGTGATATGTACGGATCAAGAGATGACGAGTACATTGACATAACATTTGCTAATGCAATGATCGAGCATATTATCACTTCCCTAGTATTTAACAAATTTGGTAATATTTACGGTTTCCTGGCAAACACATTTCTAGAAGCAAAAAATTTAGAAATCGATCAAATACTCCAGCTGTTGAGAACAAATCTCGAGAAATTATCATTTGAAAATGAATATGGCGATAATTCACAACTTACTCCTTTGGCAGTCGATGGAATTTTTAGTGATATAATATCACCTTTATTTCCACCAGGAAAGAATATCAATCTTTTATCTCACGATTACATTTATGCACAAGTTGGTCTAATGTTTCTCCGAGCAGGTAAAGCAAATACAGTCTATTACGCTGATACAAAATATTTAGAACCAAAACAAGAGACTTTTATTTTCGACGAGCACTTAATAACCGGATATTTAATTGAAAACTTTCTGCTCACCAAGGAAACGAATTTTGAAATGATAAAAGCCTTCGCACTTCCAGCTCTAACCTACTATATTTTTAATTCAAAATATTTATTCCTCTTCCTAGAAATTGCGAATGTAATTTCAGAGACAGAGTTTTGGAACAAAGCCTACGAACATTTATTCCAGTATCTAATGATATTTTACCAAAATATGGAATTTAATTACCAAAGTGTCTATATACCAAAAATTTATCTATCCACATTTCAAAAAAGTGATCAAACAAATTTCAATCAAGAACATTGTGGAAATTTACAGAAAGTAAACAAAACTGACAGTGGACTTTCGTTGTATTTCTACAATATCGCAAGTTATCAATGTGAAGCCGATCATTCTCTAAATTATCACACAAGTGAAGTAAACAATATCATCTCTCTCTATGAAACCCAAGATCTCCAATTACTTCAAGACGCTTTTCCAAAATCTCTAATGAAAACTTTCGAAAATTCCCAACTTGTCATAAAATTAATAATTCCCTCCAATAGAGAAGAGTGCGATCATTTATTCCAATCGAAAGATCTGCCCTTCGACATTTTCGAATTTTACTACCCGGACAAAGCACATTTCGATTATTATATTCTAAAACGAGACAAGTACAACTTTTTATTAAGCAATGAGAGAATACTTTTTACTTCCTCGACACTAAAACTATTAAAAACAAAAGATGAAACTATGACCAATTTTTTTTGCAATTTGATAGAATATAAAATATCCCGCCTGAAGGAATACTTAAAAATTCAGGACCAAACAGAAGGGAGTAAAGAAGAAATAAAAAAAAATTGGTGGGAGGAATTTGGTTTATCACCAGTCGTCTATTATCCCTGTCAAACAACTGAAACCAATACCGAAAATATTTGCGAGGCGGATCAAATCGAATATGCCGACAATTGTCAAAAATACCTCTGTACAACAATAAAATCGGTAATTTACAAGAGAATGGTTAATAAAACAGTTGGGGAAAATTTACCAGAAGGGAAGAATACATTCACGATGATAAACACCTTCAATGACAGTATATTCGAAGATATTTCCTACCATCTAAGCAATCCTGATTTTCAACTAAGTTTCACAAAGTCAAAAGACATAACTACAATGCAACGAATAATTGGCGAACTTAAAGAGCAGACGAATTTTAATTTCACAACCGTCACGAATTCTCTTTTACGAATATCAATTTTAAAATCCACTTATTTTCACAAAATCGCCACAATCAAAGAGAGCAATCAATCAATTTTAGTCAACACTTTGTTTCAACGTCCACACACTGGTTATGGTTATAAATTTATTTTTGCAAAGGACGTTACGACAGAAACAGCAGTATTAAGAACTGGACACGAACTTCAAGATCTACGATTTTTCATTCAAGATGATAGAAACAAATACATTGCCCTAAATAATTTGACACTAAATATCGAAAATGATCACGTAATGTACGAAATTAATAACCGACTATTCAGGAGACCGAATAAATTTCTATTCTCACGAATACCAATTCCTCCTGATGATTACGATGATAATTGTTCAAATGAAGAGTACTATGCTACTTGGAAAAAATCTCGTTGCCAAAGACTGGGACGTTTCTATCAAAACTCACAAGATATAAAACAAGCTATCGAATTTATAAGAAAAAGGACAACACTCTGTGAGACAATAATAAGGAACATGCTGCAAAAATACACATTTCCGAATATTGAGAAAGTGACTGAATTCGTGAATGATTATTTAGAAAATAATTCCCTTAAAGAGCCAGATTGGAGTAGGGACTATTTGGTAAACAATTCGCAATTATTGCGTAAAGTAAGGTACGATTCAAATTTCGAAACTCATAATTTAACCGTCTACGAGGGTAAATTGCGAATTAATGCAATTTATTCAAGTGCGGAAAGACGTGAAATCGAGAAAGAGGTATCGATGGGAATAATTGTTAAAAATTTTAACGAACAATACACAAGATATTCTCTCACATTTCATGATTATTATGCGATAAGAAATTACGTAACGACAGGTTACAGGCGAATTGGTGCAAATACAAAAGAGTCGAAATTAATGAAAATCGCTCTCTATACACTGGCGATAAGACAATATGACGAACAACCTGGGGAATTTAATTCAAAACTATTTAGAATCGAGACGGTGCCAATTCAAATTTTTCGTTTTTTATCAACTGAGAAGAATATAACTTTGCAAAAATTTACACAAACTTCTCCAAATGTATCGTCTGCTATGAAATATGTTGGTTATCCAGCATTAGGGTATGTGAATATTATTTATGAAATGGTATTTAGTGGACATTATGTGAACGTGAAGATAGAACAAGTTTATAGGAGAACTGAGGAGAATGTGATTCTTTTACCAGGGAGTGAATTTGACGTCGAAGGTACAGAGTGGTTGCAGATTGGTGGATTGGGCAATGTTTTCAAATTCAAACTAAAGTTTAGGCATTTTGTTAATGAGAAAATTGTGTGGTACAGAAAAATAATGAATGCAATTGAGAAAATTAGTTTGTAAGAAGAGGAAATAATAAAAAGAAGTGAACAAAATTGCTTAGTGGTTATAATTTTTATATCTCTAAAATCAAATAATTTATTGGTTAAAATTTCAAAAGTTCCACTCTCAGTACTGAACATTGCACTGAAGACATAATTTATTTAAATAAAATAGATTACTGGACTATTATCAATTAAATATTTACTAGAATCAAATAATTTTTATTTGAGTCAATTAAGCAGTATTTGCGTCAAACATTGGAATTATTTATTCAAATATACCATAATTGATTTAAATAAAAATCATTTCATTCAAGTAACTAATTAATTGATAGTACCTAAAAATAATAAGAGCAATTTTAGGGAACTTTGATTAGAAAAAATATAAATTTCGTGAAATAATTTATTTAACTTTATATTATTAAAATATGATTACTGAGCTCAATGAACTCTATAAATCTAAATAATAAGTGGAAGCAAAAAGTACTAATTGCATATGAAAAATAATAATTCATGAATAATAATAAATTTAAATAAACTTTAAACTTTATTGCAGGGTTACCATAGGTCAGGAAAATCAGGGAATTTTATTAAAAAAACTAAAAAAAATTAAATTTCTAGAATTCATAAGAAAATTCGGAACTTTTGTATTTTTTATAATTTGCCTTAAAAACTTTGAAATTACCATGAATTTCAATACAAAGCCTATACAATTTTTTACATTTCTGACAATAATTTATTTTGAAAAATTTAATTCTTAAAAATTTAAATTTTGAATGAATTTAATTAGAAATTTTAAAGAACTTAAGTTTTAAAAAAATTTTTAATAATACCTTCAAATTCTTTTGAAATTAGTTCATTTTTTTAATATCTATATATTTAATTAATTATTAAAAATAAGGATTTATAGAAGAATTTTAGATAAAAACTCTAAAAAAATAATAAATTTTTGGAGAAATTACAAATAATTCCAATTTCTAGAAATAATTGATATTTGAAAAAGTTTAAAATTAAAATGTTTGAAAATCTAAATCTTTTTTACATTTAATTAACAAATTCTGCAGAACAAATTTTTGTGAAAAATTTTAATTCCAATTCTGTTGAAATTAATTAAAATTTTTAAATAATATTTAATTATTACAAAAAGTTTTATCGCAATTCGTCGAGAGAATTCAATTATCTTGATAAATAACAAAATTCTTCCTAGAAATTTAATTATTTTCATAAATTTTAATAAAATTCTTTGCAAAATTCAATCATTTTCATCAATAACAATATTCATCAAAGAAAGTTAATTATTTTCAAAAGCACTAAAATTCGTCGCAAAAATTCAAGTACTTTCAAAAATTTCAAGAAAATTCTTGGCAAAATTTCAATTATTTTCAAAAAATTTTCTCATTTAAATGATTTTCAATATCCACTATTTTCATAAAAATTATCAAATGTATTTTATTAATTAAAAATAATTTTGATAAAATTCTACCCAAACATTTAGTTACTCTTGTACATAAGTAATAAAAATTTCACAGGAATTCAATTATTTAAAATAGAATTTGTATAATATTTTTCGAAAAAAGTCAATTATTAAAAAAATTGTTATAACATTCTTTTCAAGACTTTAATGATTTTCACAAATAATACAATTTTTCACTAGAATTCAGTTATTTATAAAATTTTAATCAAATTTTTCGCAAGAATTCAATTATTTTCAAAAATAATAAAGTTCTTTTCAGGGATTCAATTATTTTTATAAATAATTTTAAATGAATTTCTCGAAAAATGCAATTTATTTTTAAAAATTTTATTAAAATTTTAAGCAAGAAACATTCAATAATAAATAATTTATTTTGTATTCAAATTACTGAATTCTCGTACAATTTTGTAATAAATATTTTTTTAAAATGAATTTCAGTTTTGAATAAACAATGTAATACTAAGAAAAAAAAATCATTAATAATGATAATCATAAAATTCACTTCCTACTATTAACAAAATTCTTCTTGATAAATTTCAATGTGGATATAGAAGATAAATAAATAGACGTTAAAATTAATTCAGAGAAAATAAAAGGATTCAGAAAATATATTCGACAAATTCTCTAATCAATATTTGTCAATAAATATTTGAATTACAAATATATAAATAAATTTTGAAAATTACTTTAACAAATTTGCTATAATACTACTTTTTGCTCTAAATTAATATATAGATTTATCTTAGTTTTACATTCTGTGACAGAATCCGATTATCAGACTTACACAACAAGTCTGTAAGGGCACGCTTAATACAAGTCGAAACTTCCATGTCTCTATAGGATTAAGTTCCTACAGAAGCTCTGCCAGAGGAAGGAAATGAAGCCTTCTAGATCACCGATGAATCAAACCAATGTGAGCCAAGTTTCTCCTCAGTAATGGTTTCTTGGGACGCAATGAACTTCTTTTCTATTCAAACACTTCTGTCTCACGTTAATTTCTGTCTCACCTCAAGTTGCAAATAATTTCCCATTTACTGTGTTATGTTCCAAAATTTTCATTTTTAAACTACATTTTCTAGTCATTTGATTTTTAATTTTTTCATATCTTTTTAATTTTTAACATATTTAATTAAATTTAATACAATAATCAATTATTTTTTGAAATTTTTAATTTCAATTTATTTTTTCTAATCTAGAACGTATATTTTTTAATCTATTCCTTCATTTTATTACGTCTAATCGAATAGCAATTTTTTCATATATGCAGTCAACCCTCGATAATTAAAATTTTTTTTTTGTGACCCTTTATATCGAGAGTCGACTGTAATTACATTATTTGTTTATGAAATTGATTACTTAAATAATAAATTTGATTTTTTAACAAATATGTTTCCAATAATTATAACACCGTTCAACAAAATTTAACTTTTCTTTTCACACACAAAAAAATCAAACATTTTTGGAAACTAGGACCAAAAAAAAATACCCGTGTCTGGCCGTTTTGTTAGATCAAGTCGTTTGTGGCTTCTAGGGGTAAAAACAACCCCTAAATAAAAAGTGACAAGTTATATTTTAAAAATAGATTCAATTTGCCTAAAACACGTTACTCGGGGGTTTTTGGGGTCGCTAATTACAAATCTGATATCATTTTTTCAAAATTCAAAATGGCGGATCCAATATGGCGGACAACTTTTTAAAAAAAATGATTTAATTTGCCTGAAACTTGTTGCTTGGGGGTTTTTGAGGTCGCTGATTACGAATCTCATGTCAGTTTTTCAAAATTCAAAATGGCGGATCCAATATGACTGACAACTTTTTAAAAAACAGATTCGATTTCCCTGAAACTCGTTACTCAGGAGGTTTTTGGGGTCGTTGATTACGTATCTTAAGTCAGATATTAAAAATTCAAAATTGCAAAAAACAAAAAAAAAATCACACAATTAAATTTTTTAGTTTCTTTCTAGATCTGTAATCTACATTGTTGATACGTATGAGAAACATCTCATATCACGATCGTTAAATTAATAATAATCGTTCAGGTAAATAAATGATTGATACTGAGTTTGAAGTTATACATATATTTAAGACAAAAGTTAAAGTTCATATTACAATCTTGTGGTTAGTCGCGAGTACATGTTTCGATTCCGAAAGTTGCTGTTATTCTGTCTATTTGCAAAAATGGAAGGTATTTCAAAGTGAGAAAAATGAATTTTTTAAGTGGGAGAAATTTGGAAACGCCCAAAAAATACGCCCTCAAGATGTGGGGTTAAAAGTGGAGGAAACACTTAAGGTGCGAGAAATTACATCTCTAATGACTCTAGTACCTCCATAAACCGTAGGACCTCGATAATCTGTCCCCCAATAAATGTAACAATAGTTCATTTTGGTTAGGTTTCATATTCAAAAGCACGACGTGACAATTTTAGAGTTTTGCTTCTTAAGTTATAAGTGTTTATGTTTTTCCCTGTTTTATTACGGTAAAACCCACGAAGAAATTTGTAGAATTCAAAGATCTTAAGGTACAGACAAACTAAAAACTGTATTTCTTTCCAATTTTATGAATTTAGTTCTCGAAAGAAATTTTGCTTGTATATTTTAAACTTTACATTATTATTAATTTAAGATATTCACTATTCACTTAACATACCGCCCACCTTGAACTAATCTAGTTCAAAAAGGATTAATTAGAGTTGATAGAATTCACTTAAATGTCCTTTAATTGATAGGGAGAGGAACTATGCGTTTTACAGATCGCTTATAAGTTCCAGTAGTGGTTCGTACAGTAACAACTCTAACAATTGAGTCATCACCAGGGTGGATTTCAATAATTCTACCCAGGTGCCAGCGTAAGGGTGGAATGTTGTCTTCTTTGAGGATGACCATGGTACCAATTTCTGGATTCTCTTCTTTGGATTGTTGCCATTTGCAACGGACATTCAGTTGATTAAGGTACTCCTTGTACCACCTTTTCCAAAAACACTGCTTCAGCCGTTGAATATTTTGCCAGTTTGACAGACGATTTTCTGGTATATCAGACAGATCGTGTTCTGGTACACTCATTAGTGAATCACCAATTAGGAAGTGAGATGGAGATAATGATCTCAGATCATTAGGATCAGATGATAAAGGAGTAATTGGTCGGGAGTTAAGAATTGCTTCGATCTCGGCAGTAAATGTACTCAATTCTTCAAAAGAAAACAATCTTTCGCCAATAGTTCTGATAAAAAGATACTTAAAAGATTTTACTGCAGCCTCCCACAAACCACCAAAATGCGGAGAATTTGGAGGTGAAAACTTCCAATTAATGCCCTGATTCTCGAGAAATGTTAACACTTGTTCATTGTGATTTTCTGAGTTTAAAAGTTCGCGCAATGTTTTTGTTAATTCATTATTTGCGCCAACAAAATTAGTTCCGTTGTCGGAAAAAATAGTAGAGCTTTTTCCCCTACGAGCGAAGAATCTTTTTAAACAACCGATAAAAGTTTCGGTAGTTAAATCACTAACCAATTCAATATGACAAGCCTTTGTAGCAAAACATACGAATATTGAAATATAGGCCTTGACTTTGCCTCTATTTCTGTGCTTTTTTTCTTTAATAAAAAATGGACCACAATAATCGACACCAGTAACTATAAAAGGTCGCGATTGAGTAATTCGTTCTTTGGGTAAATTGCCCATTAAATAATTTTGATTCGTAGGTTTTGCACGTAAGCAAATTATGCATTTTTTAATAACACTTTTAACAGTACTCATACCATTAATTGGCCAATAATTAGATCTGACTGCATTCAATGTTGCTTGAGAACCACTGTGATAATTTATTTCATGTTCAAATCTAATTATTAAAATTGTAATGTGGTGTGATTTTGGTAAAATAATTGGATATCGCTCGTTGTAAGATAATGTTGAATTTTTTAATCGTCCTCCCACGCGTAATAACCCATCTTTGTCTAAGAAAGGATTCAAAGAAGTTAAACTGCTTGAACGATGCAAACTCTCATCGTTTGTCAATGACTTTATTTCGCGTAGAAAAAATTGTTTTTGCAATAAACTAAGAATTTTTTTCATTGCAAGTTGCGTTTCTTCAATTGACAGATGTGTCATGTTTACCTTTGTTTCAGAATTTTTTAATTCAACCTTTTCTTTTCTCGATTTTACTTTATTCTTTAAATTGTTAAAGAATTTCATGCAATATGCAATAACTCGCTTAGTTTTTCTGAGAGAAGAAAATTTGTTCAAAATGCAATTTGTATCATTTGTTTTAATTTCATTATTCGCAATTAATGAAACATTACTCTTTAATTCTAAGTTTGGTACTTTATTGAATGGACTACAAGGCCAATGCTCCTCAGAAGAACCAAGCCAGCTTGGACCGGTAATCCACATTGCATTTTGTATGAATTCACTAGGCATTTGACCTCTTGAAATAAAATCTGCAGGATTTTGCTCTGTTGGAACATGTTTCCAATCTAAAGGATCTGTAAATTCGCGAATTTGAGAAACACGATTTGCAACAAACGTTTTTAAGAGATACGGTTCTGTATTAATCCATTGTAAGGTGATTGTTGAATCTGACCACAAATGCACTGCATCGATTTTAAGGCACAAAATTGATTTTACAAAGTTTAAAAGATTTGCTAGAAGAAAAGCCGAGCACAATTCCAATCTTGGTATTGTAATTGACTTTAAAGGAGCTACACGTGTTTTTGAGCACAATAAATTTACATAAATTTCGTTTTTTGCATTTTGTGAACGAACGTATATGCAAGCACCATAAGCTGCTTCACTTGCATCACAAAACCCATGCAGTTGTACATTTGTAGCATCATCAACAACAACAAGTCGCTGAAAAGTAACATCATTCAAGCAATTCAAATCTTGTCTATAGTTTTGCCAATCAGTATGAATTTCGGGCGGAACTGACTCGTCCCAATCACACTTGAGTTGCCATAACCGTTGCATGAAAATTTTCGCTTTTATTATTATAGGGCCTAATAATCCAATTAGATCATATAATAATTGTGCGATTTGAGAAAGCATAGAACGTTTTGTGATTCTTGTATAATTTAAAATGTTGCTAATTGTGTATGTTAACTGATCGGTTCTTGGATTCCATTGAATGCCCAGAGTTTTGATTGATAATGATGGATCAGAAAACAATTTAATGTTTATTAAATCATCTGGTAATGAAGATATCAATTCTAAATCATTTGAACACCACTTGCGTAACTTGAAACCACCAAGTTTTAACAATTCAATTAATTCATCGCGTAAAGCAATCGCTTCATTTTGATTTTTTGCACCTGTAAATAAATCGTCAACGAAAAAATCTCTCTTAATAATTTCTGACGCGTCTGGAAAATTTTCTTTCTCATTTTCAGCTAGCTCTTGGAGGACACGGGTTGCTAGATATGGTGCCGAAGCGGTACCATAAGTGACCGTTGTTAATTCGTATATAGCTAACTCTTTGCTTGGATCATCGCGCCAAATTATTCGGTGAAATTTTCTATCATCTTCATCAATATTTATCATGCGATACATTTTCTCAATATCAGCTGATAAAAGTATTGTATGAGTTCTTGATCGAATTAAAATGGCAATAAGTGGTTGCTGGACAGTGGGACCGACCTTTAACGCATCGTTAAGCGATAATCCGTTCTTTGTCTTCGAGGAACCATTGTAAACGACCCTACAACAGGTAGTCGAACTATCTGCTCTTAAAACTGCATGATGAGGTAAGAAGTAACCATCATCAGGTATTTTGTCAACAGTAACCCTTTTCATGTGACCTAATTCTTCATATTCGCGCATAAATTTGCAATATTCGTTTTTTAACTCTTTATTTGATTCGAATTTTCTTTCTAAAGCAAGAAATTGACGTTCCGCGATTGTATAAGAACTTCCGAGTTTGTTAATTTTCTCATTTACCGGTAATTTTACTGTATATTTTCCGTCGCGATCACGTTTTGTATTTTCTTTAAAATGCTTTTCGACTTCTGATTCTTCCGGTGAGAGGAATTTTTTTGGTGGAAATTCGTCTAATTCCCATAACAATTTAATTTGATTACCGATATTTTCTAAACTCAAGTGACAGTGTGTTCGTTTATTTTGAACAGCTTGACCGATTTTACCTGCTAAAACCCATCCTAATTTTGTTTTCTGTAAAACTGCGCTTTGCTTAGATAATTTGATTTGACCGACAGAAATTAAATCATAAAATATTTCTGCTCCTAATAATGCATCAACTTCTTTTGGAATGTGAAATTCTGGATCGGCTAACTTTATGTTCTTCTGTATTTCAATTTGATTTCTGTTAATGTATTCAAGTGGCAATGAATTACAAATTCTGGGAATGACCAAAAATTCTAATTTTGCAGCAAATTCTGTTTGCATAGACTTTACTTGAGTTGAAACAGATTGTTTAATTTTCGTTTCTAATTGATTCAATCCTTCTACGGGTATGTTAATTTCACGGCGATCTAAGTTTAAAATTTCCGCAAATTTTTCCGTAATAAAATTACTTTGTGAACCTGAATCTAAAACGACACGTGCTTTGAATTGTTTATTGTTTTTGTCATGAAGATATACAACCGCAGTTGATAACAATACCTGAGACTGCACACGAACTTGCAAATTTTGAGTAGGCGAATTATTTGTCTCACATTGAGGTTGAACACAAATTTGCAAATTTTGAGAAGGTGTATCTGATTTTGGATTTTCTTCTGTATGTAAAAGTGTGTTGTGTTTTCTATTACATTTTTTGCAATGAGAAAGTTTACACTCAGAACTACGGTGACCTTTGCGCAAACAATTAAAACATAACCCTGCTGATTGTACAGCATTACGCCTTTCAGATATAGACATTGCTTGAAATTTTTCACATCCAAACGATTTATGTTCACCTTTGCAAAAATGACAAAAATCCTTTGAATGAGTAACTGATAAGCTTTGTTTTTTTGAATTGTTATTTGATTGAGACGAGTTTGGTTGGGTTTTGTTGACTGTATCAAAAGTTGAAGCTTCAAGAATTTGATACCGATTTCGAAGGAATTGTAAAAGGGTTTCTAATTTTGGCATTGTCTTTCCCGTTAGACTTTTTTCCCATTCCCTATGTGTATTCCGATCTAATTTGGAGGTCAAAACGTAAATTAAAATTGAATCCCAATGTGCAACCGATTCATTTAATGCTGAGAGCGCGCGAAGATGCATTTGAAAATTGTCTATCAGCTGTCTAATATTAACAGCAGATTCTTTGTTAAAACTCGGTAATTCCATTAGTGTTTTTATATGATTTTGAATTATTATGCGATGATTATCGTATCTGTCATTCAATAGATTCCAAGCAACATTGTAGTTTGCAGATGAAGTTTCCAAGGAACTTATAACCTTAGCTGCTTCATCTTTCAAACATGATCTCAAATACTGTAATTTTTGAACATCTGCTAATTTTCCATTGTCATGAATTAAAGCTTTGAAAGAGTCATAAAAATTCAACCAATCTTGATAAGCACCATTGAAAGATGGCAAATCCAATTTTGGCAATCGAATGGAAGTTTGACCTTGAACATGCATTTGATTTTGACCATTTTGTGTAATAGGCTGTGTGTATGTTGTTGTAGGTGTAAGTGTGAGTTCATAGTTAATTAACATTTCTCGAGCCTTGCTTATAGCAGGATAAAATATATTTTCAAAATCTGTTAATTCTGTTCCCGGCTCAGTTTCGTCAATTAAAATGTCAATTTTATTTTGAAGTGCTTCGAATTCGTCGACTGCATTTTCTACTTTCTGCAATCGTGTTTTAATTTCACTAAATTTGTTCTGATTTGCTGGACTGTTTATGTATGTGACAAATCGCGTGAATTTACTTTTAAGATTCGTTCGCGTTCGCTTTAATTCGTTGAGTTCAATTTCAACTTGTACGGCGTGATTGTTTTCTTCATCCATCATGAATATTGATTTACCTTGTAAAATTAAAGCAAAAAAAGGAACTTTTATAGGATTGGTGATTTAAATTTGAGCCTACCTTTACACACTCTTACTGATTGATGAAATGGAGTTGACTTCCTGGAGTTGATTTCTTGGAGTTGACTTCTTGGAGTTGATTCCTTGAAGTTGACTTCTTGGGTTTGATTCCTCGGAGTTGACTTATTGGAGTTGACTCCTTGGCGTTGACTTCTTGGAGTTAACTTCTTGGAGTTGATTGAGACTGGATCCTTGATTAAATTGCCCTTTGGATTGATTCTTCTTGTATGATACCAAGCCTCCGTTGATGAGTTCAATTTGAATCACTAACTCACTAGTATCAAATTGTAACAATTGTTTATTGTAGATTCACTGCACAAATTTTCTATGTTTTAAATTTGTTCACAAAATTTTTATCATTTGCTTAATGATTCACAATCGGAATTTCATGTTTTACACTCGCGTTTTCAATCTTTATGAATTTTAAGAATGAACTTCACTGTTTTATCTTAACAACTTCACAATATTGTTTATTAACACTTCACCAGTATCCGGCTCGAAGGACCAAAAAATGTTGATACGTATGAGAAACATCTCATATCACGATCGTTAAATTAATAATAATCGTTCAGGTAAATAAATGATTGATACTGAGTTTGAAGTTATACATATATTTAAGACAAAAGTTAAAGTTCATATTACAATCTTGTGGTTAGTCGCGAGTACATGTTTCGATTCCGAAAGTTGCTGTTATTCTGTCTATTTGCAAAAATGGAAGGTATTTCAAAGTGAGAAAAATGAATTTTTTAAGTGGGAGAAATTTGGAAACGCCCAAAAAATACGCCCTCAAGATGTGGGGTTAAAAGTGGAGGAAACACTTAAGGTGCGAGAAATTACATCTCTAATGACTCTAGTACCTCCATAAACCGTAGGACCTCGATAATCTGTCCCCCAATAAATGTAACAATAGTTCATTTTGGTTAGGTTTCATATTCAAAAGCACGACGTGACAATTTTAGAGTTTTGCTTCTTAAGTTATAAGTGTTTATGTTTTTCCCTGTTTTATTACGGTAAAACCCACGAAGAAATTTGTAGAATTCAAAGATCTTAAGGTACAGACAAACTAAAAACTGTATTTCTTTCCAATTTTATGAATTTAGTTCTCGAAAGAAATTTTGCTTGTATATTTTAAACTTTACATTATTATTAATTTAAGATATTCACTATTCACTTAACATACATTTTAATCCTACATTTTGAATTTTGAAAATCTTACTTAAGATTCGTAATCAGCGATCTCAAAAACCTCCCGAGTAACAAGTTTCAGGCAAATTAAATAATTGTTAAAAAAGGTTGTCCGACATATTGGATCCGCCATTTTGAATTTTGAAAAAATGACATCAGATTTTTAATCAGCGACCCCAAAAACCTCCGAGTAACAAGTTTCAAGCGAATCCGATCAATTTTTTATTTTGACAGCCGCCATATTGGATCCGCCATTTTAAATTTTGAAAAACTGACATCGGATTCGTGATCAGCGACCCCAAAAACCTCCGAGTAACGTGTTTTAGGCAAATTGAATCTATTTTTAAAATATAACTTGTCACTTTTCATTTAGGGGTTGTTTTTACCCCTAGAAGCCACAAACGACTTGATCTAGCAAAACGTCCAGACACGGGTATTTTTTTTGGTCCTAGTTTCCGAAAATGTTTGATTTTTTTGTGTGTGAAAAGAAAAGTTAAATTTTGTTGGACGGTGATAATTAACATACTTTTATGTACTTCATCAACAATCAAATGTTGATAAGAAATTAGTTACTACAAATTCGTCAGGATTTTCTAAAGCCCCCATCCCAAGGGACCGTTACATTACGCCACATAGGAACGTTACGTTACGTCAAAATATAGATCAAATTCGACCAATTTTTGGATCTACAAGTTAAAAAAAAGGCCCCGTAACGGTCCTTAAGGGGCCATTATATCACGTCTTCCTTGAAGGACGTTAAGTTACGACAATATTTTGGTCAACAAAGTTGTTATAAACTGAGTTTTATTTTTACAAAATTAACAAAATTTATAGACATTTTTTAATTTTTTTAAATAACTTGAAAAGAAATTTTCCACTTTTAAACAGGTCGTAGTCCTGTTTTAAACACGATAAAGAAAAGCTAATTTCCTCACAAAAAACAATATTCAAAGATAATCAAAGTCAATACAATATCAGAAATTCAACACTAATTTATTAGATTTTTCCCCCTCAAGCTGAAGGTTATCACATCTGTTTACCTTTAAAAAGTCTTGAGGAGTGTGATTTGAATATGTGCGCGAGGGTTGAAAGAACTAAAGGAAAAAAAAAACAATTCCTCAAAAAAGTTGAAAATTATTCACAAAAATTATTCCTCGTAATTAAAATGCAGATAAGAGGGTACAAATCATTGGGAATTTTTTTTTGGTTAGGACAAAGGGGGCGGGATTGTTAGCAAATGTCCCCTCCTCACCCTTTAATCTTTTTTTTTCTCTTTTACTGGTTTCAACGTTGGAAAATCCCAGTCTCGCCGATGTGGAGTTAAGTTGAGCCCACCCGTGGGATTGGAATAGGTCTCTCTCTCTCTCTTTCTCTCTCTGTGTATGTGTGTGTCTGCGTATTTCTTAGTGTATGCGAGCGAATGAAATATACTCTGAATAAGGAATGAGAAGAATATTTAAGCATCGACTCGCGTTCCAACGTTAAAAATACAAGATCTTCCTTGTTCCTCGTTTCTTGAATGCAATGTTACGATTACGGAATACTTTAAATTTCTTTTGCGCTCACAGAATATCGTCTCTTCTCTTGAAATAACTTCCCGTCTCAAGACTCGTTGGACATTTCTTGCGCGCAATCTTTCAGCATAGGTCCTCCTCGAATGTCATGTATTTTTAAATACACTTTTGTATAAAATATTCCCTCCTCACAGTAGTGTATTCACTTTTTGCAATTCATTCTTTTTCATTCTCTTTTTTTTTTAAATTCTTCCTTTGCATTGCAAGTTTTCCTGTTCTTCAAATCAAAATGATGGAATTCACATTTCATTATCATATCCATTTTTTTTTCTTTCTTCATGCTTGCATAATCTTGAAAAATTCTTCAATCACTTAATACCGAATTAGTTAAATTTTCAGTAAAAAAAAAAAAAGAGATTCCTTATCAGATGTTTAAAATTTAAATTTCAGATCACTTTATTCTTAAAGTCCTCTCCCTCTTATATGTACAGAAGTTGGATTCGTCTCTTGGAACGAAGCAATCGATAAATTTAGTTGTAAGTCCGGGGGGGGGGGGAAGAGATCCTTCGATTTGGAGAGAATGAACCGATTTTCTTGAATTGAGATTGGACGTAACTGGATAATTGGATCACAATGAAGGTGGTTGGGTAGTGTAGTGTGTTTCAATGGTAATTCTCTCAATGAAGCCAGAAGCCACGTATAAGGATACAAAACGATCGATAATCACATTGAAGATCGAACGTTTGAGAATTTAGGTGCGCACATACATATATATATATAGATAGATAGATAGTATTGAGTTCCAGGGACAACGAAATATAACCGGTGTGCGCTACCGATCGGGCGAATTGATAGTTAATTACCGAGGAATCAGGGGCGGCCAGGATAATGGATGGGATACGGCCCGTCACCGTAATTCACGGTGAACGGATTTTCGTGTTCCCTTATATATCCCCAAGTATCGATCTATATATATATAAACGAAAACCAGAAACGGAGAAACGCCACAAGAAAGAAAAATCAAGTACGGAAGGATGCATTTTATTCAATGAAAAAGGAGAAAAAAAATAATGAAATACCGGAAGTACAATAATTTAACTGTCAATTTCTAAACTGAGAAAATTTAATTCACAAAAAATTCTTTTCTTTATTTCACTCAGATTCTTTTACAGATCTCGGACTAAATTCAAAAATAGAAAATAAAATTTTCATAAAATGTTCAATTATTATAAATGTCTCTTAAAATGTGTGTAATGGTTACAAATAGTCATTTATTCATTTATAAAAATGTCATTGAGGGATAAAATGGTGGTTTAATTCTCCACTTGAGAACGCCAAGGTCATCACTAGGTGGCGTCTGATTTTTTCAACTGAACTGCCATCTAGCGTTGACCTTGGCGTTCGCAGGTGGAGAATAGTAATCTCCATATTGAATCTCAAAGTGAATTTCTTTAATTGCAAAATTATTCAAAAACACCAATAACTTCTTTTGCAAATAAATATTTAATGATTATTATTTTTCCATAGGAATTAAGATTTTCAAAAATTTTAAATTCAAAACTTTTTTAAAATTAAACAACTAAAAATATTGTTATAAAAAATGAAGCAATCGATCACTCCGAGTCGAAGACTTTCATATTATTATCTAAAATTTTAACTAAAATTCATTTTTAAATCAATTTTTATTAAAAAATTCTACGATAATTCATTTAAATACAAAAGTAAATTATTTATTGAATAATTGAATGTTTCTTAAAATTTAATTCTTACAAAAATGTTTATTACCAAATTTTTAAATAATTGAATTCTTTTGATAAATTATAATCAAATTTTTAAGAATAATTACAATTTTTGGAGAAATTCGATTAAAATTGTATTAAAAATAATTGAAATTCCGCGATAAGTTTTATTACTTATAAAAATAATTGAATTATTGAGAAGAAACTTATAAAAAATTTGTAAATCATTGAATTCCTAAGAAATATTTTTATTTTATTATTTATGAAAATAATTAAATGTTTCCGTACAATTTTATAAAAAATTTATTTTAAATAATTGATTTCTTTTGAGTAGTTTTATTAAAATAGTAGAGATATTGAAAATTGTTGAAATAAGGAAAATTTTTGAAAATAATTGAATTTTAAAGAAGAATTTTATTATTTATAAAAATAATTGAAATTTTGACAAGATTTTTTTTTTTCTTTTGAACATACCTAATTGAATTTTGTGATAAGAATTTAATTACTCTTGAAAGTAACAGAATTTCTGCAATCATTTGTAACTTCTTCAAAATACAATTTTTTTTAGTGTTTTTAACTAAAATTCTTTTATAAATCCATTATTTTTAATAATTAATTAATTGAATACATATTAAAAATTTAACTAATTTCAGAAGAATTTAAATTTTTCAAAAATCTAAGCTCTTTAAAATTTCTAATTAAATTCATTCAACATTGAAATTTTATAAAATTTGAAATTGAAACCATTTGAAGTTGATCTATTTATGAAAAGTGTAAACGCAACTCTTTTAAAATTGAATTAATTTTGAAATATTTGAGTAAAATTATTCATTTAATAATTTATAAGTCATTATTTTATGATAGTTGATCAAGATTTAAAGTATTTAAAAAAAATTGTCAGCGATTGAAAAAATTGAAGGTTTTGTATTATAATTTATGGTAATTTCATAGTTTATGAGGCAAACAAAAAATACACAAAAATTCAGAGTTTTCTTATGAATTTCAAAAATTTAATTTTTTCAGTAGTTGTAATAAAAACCCTGAATTTTCCCTGAATTCCCTGTGTCAGAATATATGATTATTATAGTTATAATAATATTAAAACTATATTCCAATTCATATTTTATTTTTAAGAAAATAAATTTAAATTAAAAATTGGTACACTGTATTATTTTTAAAATTGCTAATTTTATTAAAAATTTTATTTAAAAAATGGAGTAAAAAGTTAGCTGCGAGCGAATTGTTGCTAGATCTATAATTATTTATAATCAGACATTGAATCTAGAGAGTTCAACAACTAATATAAATGAAATTTAATTTTTAATTTGCGATATTTTTACCGTCTCCAATTTTTTAGAATCTTGGGATTAATTTTTTCCAGTAAATAAATTGATTTTCACAAGTTTGGTTTAAGAAATAGTACCATTAGTGATTTTTTTTTTTACAGAAATAAGTTTCATTAGTAAAACCTAAAAAATAATTTTTAAAATAATAAATTAATGAAAGGTAATATTATTATTAAAATTGTAATTTCTATCAAATATTATTAACATTATTGTTTAGTACTACTGTTAAATAATAAATTATATAAAATTTAATACTTAAAACTAATAATTAAAAATAAAACGAATACATTTCGAAAAATAGTTTTAATATTCGGATATTATTCAATATTATCGTAGGATTATAAAATAAAATAGTTAATAAAATTAAGAACTAAAACATAAGAAACAAATAGATTCAGAAAAATGGTTTAAATATTAAAATATTATTATTAAAATATTTTTGACGTTGTTCTTATGTAAACGATAAAGTAAGAAAATCTTTTAGAAGAGTGGAATAACGAGGCTTTCAGGTAAGTTAAAAATGATTCTTACTAACAGACACTATTAAAATGAAAATATTTTAAACGTGAGAAATATTTCTCCATAAAGCAGTTTCTCTTCCCATCCCTTTTACTCAATTTCTCCGCCGATCGTTCTTGATCATTCATCACCCATTCCAGACTATACAAGTCGACAATTAATTTTCTTTTAATTTTCCAGAATTAATGAATCGACAATTCCGTTCTCGGGAAAGTTGATTTTTTCTTGAATTTACTTATCAGATATATACTCGACATCGTATGCAAATTTCATTTATTATTTCTTTTCTTCCTTATAAAAATCCTATAGCAATAGTTTAATGGAACTTTTAATTCTAATATAAATAATAATTTCACTAATAAAAAATAAATTAACTAGAAGAAATAAATTAAATTATTATTATTAAATTATTAAATTAATAAATTAATTAAATAAATTAACCAAAATAAATTGAAAAATTGGTCATTATTAATTAATATATATTTTATTCTTTACTGATTAATTCCGAGCAAAAAATTATTAATTATTTCATTAAGCAATTGATATTTTTGAATTTGTTGAACTGTTCTAATAAATAGTTAAAAATGTCTACTAATTCATTAGTAAATAATTAATTCAATAAGCAAATAAGTTAGTTTCAAATTAGTTCATATTGGTTCAAATTAGTTCAAAAATTAAAAAATTAGTTCGAATTGGTTCAAATTGATTTAAATTAGTACAAATTAGTCCAAATTTATGAAAATTAGTCCAGATTAGTTCACATTAGTTCAAATTCAAAGTAATTCGACAGCAAAATTTTAATCACTATTTTAAATCGCTAATTAGGATTACAACTAATTGAAAAGCAACGAATTAGTGACAAATTCAATTTACAAAACATTTCCACAAGTTCCGATTTAAAGAGAGAAAAAAATAAAGAACCTGCGGTAATAAATTCTAATTCGAAAACATTCTTTTAAGAATGTTACTTTGTACATAATATACAAAGCACAAACTAAATTCTCACAAAGAAAACAAATAACCAAATAGTCAACTTCCGAGTTGAAAAAGAAATACGTCACCGTAAGATACCTACTTTAATTGACAGAAAGTTATAAAATAAAAAATAAAAACAAAAAACCGTTAAAAGCACTGTCTGGCAAGGAAATATAATTGCAAACGTGCGCTCAAGCCTTGGCACCACTGATTATTCCAATCAGCTTTAAACATGCAAGAGAACTTGGTAAAAGGCTCGTGTAAATAATTGCACTTTCTTACCGCGAACCGGCAAAAGTCTTCTTATCGGATTCTTTATGTAAATTAAATGAAGGGTTGGCGGAGGAATAAAGGGTGACGACTTTCAGACTAAAAGGGTGACGTAACTTGAGCATATATTCCCAGAAGAGAGCATAATCCCCTCCCCCCCTCTCTCCGAAATCCCTCTAAAAATTATTCCCTGTTACCATAATGACACATTTGTTTTAACTTCATATCAAAAACATTGTTTTACTTTTTGTGGAAAGATAATTAAACCCTTAAAAAAAAATAAAAATTCTTCATTTTGTTTGTTATTTTTTGTATGAATTTTATTTGTTACGATAACCATCGGAGAACACACCTCTTTTTTAGACTATTTTTCAAAGCTCAACCAATTTTAAACTGCTCATCTAATCAAGCTGAAGAATTTTTTAAATTATAGTTTAAACTCTGTAGAATAAGTCTGTATACTTGAAAGTCCTTATTAAAAATATTAAAAAAAGATAAAAAGCTTTTTGTAAAAAAGTGTGGAGTCAAAAAGACCCCATGTATTCTCCGAAGGATAAGAATAGTTTCATTGATTCAAGTAAATATTTGAATCATTTTAATAAGTAAAATTCATTTGGTTACCAGAAAAAATATTTATCTACTAAAACCTACTATTAACTACTTTTTTTACGGTTTGATAGTATTTGGATACTTTTTATTACATTTGTGCCACTGGAAGCTTTTTCTTTCTTTTTTTCTTTGAGTTTGTGCCACTAAAAGCTATTTTTTTCTTTTTTCTTTGAGAAATTACACTATTTTAAAGCCGCTAATTGTTAAAATAATAAAATTAACATTTAATTTCTTTAAAATAATTATTTATTCTGATTCAGAAATCATGAAATCATAAAATTCACCTTGTTCATCCAAATTAGTTGTTATGGTTTTTTCTGTTAGGGAGAGTCCAATTCTGGATGCTCTCGTTGTTTCTCGTTATTCTTCGCCTTTTTGGCCTCTTGTTCATTATGTCTGGGATTGGTCGATCGCTCTCGTGACGTGTCAAAGGTTCCGCCCAGATCCTGTCCCCCTCTTTTTCCGATGTCGGTGCCAAACTGCTCAGTTACTTTTCTCTCGTCTTGCTGAGTGGAGCTGAGAGTCACCTGTGCTGACGTGAGCGTCACCTGCCGCCATTTTTGCCACGTGGGAACCTCTAGTCTCAACGACGCCATTCGCCACGTGCAACATACTATTCAATTTTCAACTCTTTTTTTGTAAGTTCTTACGCTGTTAAATTCTACGTTTGTGAAAACCAAAAGGTTAAAAGGAAATATACATTTTTTAATTAATCGACGAATCCGTTTATTGTCGACCCTTCTCTATTCGCAATCCAAGATCCCACCCTTTTTTTATTTTTCTATTTTTTTCGCAACATATTTTTTGGTCCTTCGAGCCGGATAATAGAAGGGGTAGACCGTTTTCGGGTTCTTTTTTTTTCTCTCTTTTTTTATCGCTGCCACAGACGCAGCCGCCTCAGAGAAGGCATTTTGGATGAATTCGCTGCCACTGGCGCAGCCGCCTCAGGGCAGGCATTTTGGTTGAAATCGCTGCCACTGACGCAGCCGCCTCAGGGCAGGCATTTCGGTTAGAATCGCTGCCACTGACGCAGCCGCCTCAGGGCAGGCATTTCGGTTAAAATCGCTGCCACTGACGCAGCCGCCTCCGGGCAGGCAGTTTGGTTGAAATCGCTGCCACTGACGCAGCCGCCTCAGAGAAGGCATTTGGTTTTCTTTTCTCATTTCTTTGACATCGCTGTCACAGACGCAGCCGTCTTAGGGCAGGCACATGTTTTTTTTTCTTTTTTTTTTTTTTTTTTTTTTTTTTTTTCAACAAAGTGTTGATAGTTTCTGATTGCGAGCGATGAGGGCAAAAGTAAAAAAAGGGTACCTTACTCGCTCGCTTACGGAGACCCAAACACTGTAGCTCATGATAGCGAGTGCCGAGGGCAAAAGTAAAAAAGGGTACCTTACTCGCTCGCTTTCAGAGACCCAAACACCTTATAAAAAAATGAATAAACAAGCCATACAGAAGCCCTGAAAACGCTGCATAGTTCTGTGACATGCAAAAAACGTCTTTCCTGTCTAACGGTTAACTTTATTTAGTAATTTTTTTCTCAGCAACCCTTTTCGACGCCGCGATGCGTACTCTATTAGCTACCCAGGGTTCGCTCATCACGTTGATTAACAGTTGCGTAGCCCGATGCCTAGACGAGGGTGTCGAGCAGATCACCGCGGGCGCTGTCCAGAGCCGCATTGAGCTACTCCAGGGCTATTGGGAACGTGCGCAGCGCAATCATTTGAAACTGGTCACTAAGGAAGGCATCGCCGAGGAAGCGTATCTTACTGAAGGCATGTTTGACACTGTCGCATTGACCGTCACCGAAACATTAGGCCGTCTATATGATCGCCAACTTCATTTAAACACAATAGCATCAGTTGGGGAGCACCAGTCTTCACCTGCTACCGGTCTTTCCCACCGTCAGCTGCCGCGAATTAACTTGCCAACTTTTTCCGGAAAACGTGAGGATTGGGAACCATTCCGGGATCTTTTTCTTGCTCTTGTCCATGCTGATGAGCACCTTACAGCTGTTCAAAAGTTGTTCTACCTAAAGGGAGCAGTACAGGGCGACGCGCGACGCGCTTTAGACGGACTTTCCGTTACCGACGCGAATTATTCTACAGCCTGGAGTCTATTATTGGCTCGTTTCGATAACAAACGCCTCTTGGTGCAGGATCATTTGTCAGCCTTACTGGCAATCAAACCAGCAAAAGCAGAAAGTGGCTCAAACCTCCAAGAGCTGCTGGACACTCTAGTACGAAAGCGAGACTCACTCAGAACTCTCGGCCGTCCTGTCGACCAATGGGACGATTGGTTTACGTTCATCGCAGCCTACGGCATGGACATGACGACTCGTAAGCACTGGGAGAATGAAATACGGGAAGCTGATCGAATTCCAGATTTCATCCGTGTTGAAACTTTTCTCCAAGGACGAATCCGAGTACTTCACGCGACTGAACTTCCTCGAGCTTCAGATTCCACGCTGATTAAGAGTAAGTCAAACTCAACGACGGCTTCTCAGGGACGACCGCGAGTAATGACCTTGTCTTCTGGTCAAGAGAACTGTACCGTCTGTGGTAATAATCACCTCGTTGGCAGCTGTTCAGAATTTAAAAGTCTCGATGTTTCAAAACGTCGAAAAACGGTTACAGAATTACGACTCTGCTTCAACTGCCTTCGAACAGGACACCAAGCTCAAAATTGTCGCTCTGTAAATCGATGTCGTCATTGCAAAGGATTGCATCACACTCTGATCCACGGCGCATCTGACCGTAAACGTCCTAACTCTGAGAGTGCTGGTGGACCATCCGAAAAACAATCTCGAACCAAAATGCAGAGTGATCAAAATAAACCCTCTGACTCATGACTACCATTGCTGGCTACCGCTGTTGTAAAACTGGAGACAACCGAAGGGGCAGTGGTCACAGCGAGAGCTCTTTTTGATCCAGGCTCCGAAGCAACATTAGTCTCATCAAAATTGGTAAGCTCTCTAAAGGTAATTCCAGAGAGGGTGAGAATTCCTATCCACGCTATAGGTAATACCCAAGTCGAAACAGCTCGCCGTAGCGTGACTCTTCGCATACGACACCAAGAATCACCACCAGCGACTCTTGTATTTGCCTTAGTTATCCGAAATCTATCTTTAAAGATTCCTTCATCCCCGGTTTCAAAACAAACGTGGCCTCACTTAAACGGTCTCAGTCTAGCAGATCCAGACTTTAGAGTACCTCGAGAGATCGATATAATTTTGGGTGCCGATATCTACGGCTCGTTAATTCGAGACGGAGTTCGTCGTGGACGTCAAAATGAACCAATTGCTCAACGAACCGTCTTTGGTTGGACAATCCTTGGACCACACTGGTCAGCAGAAGTTCCGAACCATGTCGCTTCACCTAATGTCACTGCAATGCGCGTCAAATCTCACGACGACCTTGTCGAGTTGCTGGAACGATTTTGGGTTCAGGAAGAGATCGCAGACCCAGTAATCCCGGAGAACGATCATGAGTGTGAACGATTGTTTCAAACTGAGCATTGCCGTGACGTCGGTGGAAGATATACTGTAAGGCTTCCTCGTCGTTCGACACTCAATTTTATATCGATCTCTCGAGGTACTCTAAAGTCTGGATCTGCTAGACTGAGACCGTTTAAGTGAGGCCACGTTTGTTTTGAAACCGGGGATGAAGGAATCTTTAAAGATAGATTTCGGATAACTAAGGCAAATACAAGAGTCGCTGGTGGTGATTCTTGGTGTCGTATGCGAAGAGTCACGCTACGGCGAGCTGTTTCGACTTGGGTATTACCTATAGCGTGGATAGGAATTCTCACCCTCTCTGGAATTACCTTTAGAGAGCTTACCAATTTTGATGAGACTAATGTTGCTTCGGAGCCTGGATCAAAAAGAGCTCTCGCTGTGACCACTGCCCCTTCGGTTGTCTCCAGTTTTACAACAGCGGTAGCCAGCAATGGTAGTCATGAGTCAGAGGGTTTATTTTGATCACTCTGCATTTTGGTTCGAGATTGTTTTTCGGATGGTCCACCAGCACTCTCAGAGTTAGGACGTTTACGGTCAGATGCGCCGTGGATCAGAGTGTGATGCAATCCTTTGCAATGACGACATCGATTTACAGAGCGACAATTTTGAGCTTGGTGTCCTGTTCGAAGGCAGTTGAAGCAGAGTCGTAATTCTGTAACCGTTTTTCGACGTTTTGAAACATCGAGACTTTTAAATTCTGAACAGCTGCCAACGAGGTGATTATTACCACAGACGGTACAGTTCTCTTGACCAGAAGACAAGGTCATTACTCGCTGTCGTCCCTGAGAAGAAGGGTGGGATCTTGGATTGCGAATAGAGAAGGGTCGACAATAAACGGATTCGTCGATTAATTAAAAAATGTATATTTCCTTTTAACCTTTTGGTTTTCACAAACGTAGAATTTAACAGCGTAAGAACTTACAAAAAAAGAGTTGAAAATTGAATAGTGTGTTGCACGTGGCGAATGGCGTCGTTGAGACTAGAGGTTCCCACGTGGCAAAAATGGCGGCAGGTGAAGCTCACGTCAGCACAGGTGACTCTCAGCTCCACTCAGCAAGACGAGAGAAAAGTAACTGTTTTATTCGCATGCACCATGCGGTGCAACGAAGAAGTTTCATCAGAGTGGAAAACTGTGAGAACGGTTCATTAACAGTTTTGAGATGACCAATGAGCACTGTTGATGGTAGTTCGCTTGTCTGTGACTGAGAAAAGGATGGTTCTTCGAATGGTGGATTGAGCGGCCATCCACTATCTTCCTGCTCTAGACACGAAGGACCGTGCCACCACAACCTCATTGCAGAAAGCGTTCCCGGGTCGGTACCACGAGTCGCAATGTCGGCAGGGTTTTCCTTCGTTGGGATGTAGTGCCACAAAACCGATGGTAGAGATCGTTGGATTTTTGAAACTCGATTGGCAATGTAAACTGGCCACCGGGATGGATCAGAAGACCTAAGCCAATGAAGCACGATTTGTGAGTCGGACCAGGCGTAAATAGAAGAGTCGGACAACCTCAGTTCAGTAATAACGCGCGTAAGAAGCTCGATTACCAGCACGGCAGCACACAACTCCAAACGTGGGATAGAGATAGTTTTTACTGGTGCTACTCGTGTTTTTGAGGCAACGATTCTGGATAGAAATGTTCCATTTGATTTTCGAATCCGCAAGAACACCACTGCAGCATACGCAATGGCGCTTGCATCGCCAAAGCCATGGAGTTCAATTAAATCATCAGGTTGAGTCCCGATCCAGCGTGGACATCGTATCATTGAGAGAAGTGGCAAGTGATCGATAAAGGCAAGCCATCTTTGGGTTAGTGTTGCCGGCAGGTGATCGTCCCAGTCAAGTTGGTTTCGCCACAAGTCTTGCATTAGGACCTTCGCGACAATAATTATAGGAGCCAGCCATCCGACAGGATCAAATAAACGAGCCACTGTTGCAAGGATGCTTCTCTTAGTCGGTGTATCAGTACGCGTAATGTCGAGGGGTTTGAAACGAAATTCATCGCTGATCGGATCCCATGAAATTCCCAACGCTCCAACGGGTCCGTCCATCTCGATTTGGCGCCAGCTGGGACGTAATCGGTGACTACTGGGAATCGTATCTAGGAGGGACGGAGAGTTCGATATCCATTTCTTTAAGTGAAATCCTCCAGAGTTCATTATCGCAATCAGTTGATCACGACACTCCAGCGCTTCTTCTTCGCTGTCAGCTCCTGCTAGAAAATCGTCAACGTAAGTGTTGTCTCGTATGATTTTGGCTGCCACCGGAAAACGATCTCCTGCGTCATCTGCTAATTGGTGCAACACTCGGATTGCCAAATAGGGAGAGCAAGTAACACCATAGGTAAGGGTGAGCAATTGAAAGTGTGTGAGCTTCTGTTCGCCTGGACGTTTCCATACTATCCGCTGAAGGTCAACGTCCGCCTCATGTACCCGTACCTGGCGATACATCATTTCGATGTCGGCGCAAAAGACAATGCGGAAGAATCGCCATCGCATTAAGACGGTTGTTAGTTCGTTTTGCAATTTCGGTCCTGAGTGTAGCAAGGTATTAGTGCAGGTTCCGTGAGATGTGGGTTTTGAAGCATTAAAGACCACCCTTATCTTAGGACGTCCATCAGCACTTTGCCAAATTGCGTGATGCGGGATATAATAGACAGGTGCTTCGCTCCTCATCGCAACATCATCGCTAATGGGTCTCATATGACCAAGTCGTTCATACTCCGTCATAAACTGTGTGTACTCCGTCGACAGACGAGGTTCTTTTTTCATGCGAAGTAACATGGAAGAAAGTACACGCTTGGCAGTAGTTAGCGATTCTCCCATTGAAAAATTGAGTGTCGAACGACGAGGAAGCCTTACAGTATATCTTCCACCGACGTCACGGCAATGCTCAGTTTGAAACAATCGTTCACACTCATGATCGTTCTCCGGGATTACTGGGTCTGCGATCTCTTCCTGAACCCAAAATCGTTCCAGCAACTCGACAAGGTCGTCGTGAGATTTGACGCGCATTGCAGTGACATTAGGTGAAGCGACATGGTTCGGAACTTCTGCTGACCAGTGTGGTCCAAGGATTGTCCAACCAAAGACGGTTCGTTGAGCAATTGGTTCATTTTGACGTCCACGACGAACTCCGTCTCGAATTAACGAGCCGTAGATATCGGCACCCAAAATTATATCGATCTCTCGAGGTACTCTAAAGTCTGGATCTGCTAGACTGAGACCGTTTAAGTGAGGCCACGTTTGTTTTGAAACCGGGGATGAAGGAATCTTTAAAGATAGATTTCGGATAACTAAGGCAAATACAAGAGTCGCTGGTGGTGATTCTTGGTGTCGTATGCGAAGAGTCACGCTACGGCGAGCTGTTTCGACTTGGGTATTACCTATAGCGTGGATAGGAATTCTCACCCTCTCTGGAATTACCTTTAGAGAGCTTACCAATTTTGATGAGACTAATGTTGCTTCGGAGCCTGGATCAAAAAGAGCTCTCGCTGTGACCACTGCCCCTTCGGTTGTCTCCAGTTTTACAACAGCGGTAGCCAGCAATGGTAGTCATGAGTCAGAGGGTTTATTTTGATCACTCTGCATTTTGGTTCGAGATTGTTTTTCGGATGGTCCACCAGCACTCTCAGAGTTAGGACGTTTACGGTCAGATGCGCCGTGGATCAGAGTGTGATGCAATCCTTTGCAATGACGACATCGATTTACAGAGCGACAATTTTGAGCTTGGTGTCCTGTTCGAAGGCAGTTGAAGCAGAGTCGTAATTCTGTAACCGTTTTTCGACGTTTTGAAACATCGAGACTTTTAAATTCTGAACAGCTGCCAACGAGGTGATTATTACCACAGACGGTACAGTTCTCTTGACCAGAAGACAAGGTCATTACTCGCGGTCGTCCCTGAGAAGCCGTCGTTGAGTTTGACTTACTCTTAATCAGCGTGGAATCTGAAGCTCGAGGAAGTTCAGTCGCGTGAAGTACTCGGATTCGTCCTTGGAGAAAAGTTTCAACACGGATGAAATCTGGAATTCGATCAGCTTCCCGTATTTCATTCTCCCAGTGCTTACGAGTCGTCATGTCCATGCCGTAGGCTGCGATGAACGTAAACCAATCGTCCCATTGGTCGACAGGACGGCCGAGAGTTCTGAGTGAGTCTCGCTTTCGTACTAGAGTGTCCAGCAGCTCTTGGAGGTTTGAGCCACTTTCTGCTTTTGCTGGTTTGATTGCCAGTAAGGCTGACAAATGATCCTGCACCAAGAGGCGTTTGTTATCGAAACGAGCCAATAATAGACTCCAGGCTGTAGAATAATTCGCGTCGGTAACGGAAAGTCCGTCTAAAGCGCGTCGCGCGTCGCCCTGTACTGCTCCCTTTAGGTAGAACAACTTTTGAACAGCTGTAAGGTGCTCATCAGCATGGACAAGAGCAAGAAAAAGATCCCGGAATGGTTCCCAATCCTCACGTTTTCCGGAAAAAGTTGGCAAGTTAATTCGCGGCAGCTGACGGTGGGAAAGACCGGTAGCAGGTGAAGACTGGTGCTCCCCAACTGATGCTATTGTGTTTAAATGAAGTTGGCGATCATATAGACGGCCTAATGTTTCGGTGACGGTCAATGCGACAGTGTCAAACATGCCTTCAGTAAGATACGCTTCCTCGGCGATGCCTTCCTTAGTGACCAGTTTCATATGGTTGCGCTGCGCACGTTCCCAATAGCCCTGGAGTAGCTCAATGCGGCTCTGGACAGCGCCCGCGGTGATCTGCTCGACACCCTCGTCTAGGCATCGGGCTACGCAACTGTTAATCAACGTGATGAGCGAACCCTGGGTAGCTAATAGAGTACGCATCGCGGCGTCGAAAAGGGTTGCTGAGAAAAAAATTACTAAATAAAGTTAACCGTTAGACAGGAAAGACGTTTTTTGCATGTCACAGAACTATGCAGCGTTTTCAGGGCTTCTGTATGGCTTGTTTATTCATTTTTTTATAAGGTGTTTGGGTCTCTGAAAGCGAGCGAGTAAGGTACCCTTTTTTACTTTTGCCCTCGGCACTCGCTATCATGAGCTACAGTGTTTGGGTCTCCGTAAGCGAGCGAGTAAGGTACCCTTTTTTTTACTTTTGCCCTCATCGCTCGCAATCAGAAACTATCAACACTTTGTTCAAAAAAAAAATCTGAGTCCAATTCTGGATGCTCTCGTTGTTTCTCGTTATTCTTCGCCTTTTTGGCCTCTTGTTCATTATGTCTGGGATTGGTCGATCGCTCTCGTGACGTGTCAAAGGTTCCGCCCAGATCCTGTCCCCCTCTTTTTCCGATGTCGGTGCCAAACTGCTCAGTTACTTTTCTCTCGTCTTGCTGAGTGGAGCTGAGAGTCACCTGTGCTGACGTGAGCGTCACCTGCCGCCATTTTTGCCACGTGGGAACCTCTAGTCTCAACGACGCCATTCGCCACGTGCAACATACTATTCAATTTTCAACTCTTTTTTTGTAAGTTCTTACGCTGTTAAATTCTACGTTTGTGAAAACCAAAAGGTTAAAAGGAAATATACATTTTTTAATTAATCGACGAATCCGTTTATTGTCGACCCTTCTCTATTCGCAATCCAAAATCCCACCCTTTTTTTATTTTTCTATTTTTTTCGCAACATATTTTTTGGTCCTTCGAGCCGGATCATTAAAGGGCGTGTTCGAGTCAAAGCGCATGTTCGGCGGTGCATCACATGTGCTCGTACAAAGATCCAGAGGGCTAGCCAGTTGATGGGACAACTTCCAGCTGAGCGAGTGACTCCCTCACGGCCCTTTGAACGATGTGGAGTCGACTATGCAGGGCCATTCTTATTGAAGACTACGAAGGGTCGCGGATACCGTGCGACTAAAGGTTATATCGCTCTGTTCGTCTGTCTGAGCGTGAAGGCAGTACACCTTGAAGTCGTTGGTGATCTTACGTCAGATTCCTTTCTAGCTGCTCTGCGTCGTCTCATCGGTCGGCGCGGCGCACCGTCCGAAATAACGAGAAACAACGAGAGCATCCAGAATTGGACTCTCCCTAACAGAAAAAACCATAACATCCCGCCCGCCTCGTTAATTAAACGAAAAAAAGGGTTCTAAAAGAGTCGGACGAGAAAAGAAGAATGAAGAAAATTGTTAGAAAATTTGGTTGAGCAGCTCAACTCTCCGCCCGCCGTAATCCATCGTTTTGATCAGAGATTTACTGTTGTTCCTGAACTAATATCGGCAAGGGGGAGATTTTGTGAATCGGTCTTTCATAAGTCCCAAAAGCTGTACGTAATCGTACAGTGCGTACAAGTCCATCTGGTCCTGGAAAAACTTCTTGGACTCGTCCTAGAGGCCATTTATTTGCTCGCATTAAGGAAGGATCAATCACCAACACGATGTCGTTTGGTCGGATGTTGGCTTGGGTTCTGGTCCATTTATTGCGCTGCTGGAGTGTATGAAGATAATCTCGAGACCAGCGCGTCCAAAAGAGATCCCTCATTTTTTTCACCAAATGCCAATGCTTGTCGTTTTGCGAACAAGGGTTTAAGTCTAATGATTCAGGAAGTTGTGATAATGGTCCGCCTGTCAATATGTGCCCGGGTGTCAAAACATCCAGGTCCTCAAGATCTCCAACAACTGGTACCAATGGACGCGAGTTCATGCAACCCTCAATTTGCACAACCAATGTGGACATCTCTTCGTATGTCAGCGTTCGCGTTCCAATGATTCGACGCATGTGAGACTTGGCAGTTTTTATTCCAGCCTCCCACAATCCTCCAAAGTGTGGAGCACCTGGGGGAATGAATTTCCAGGTCACACCCTGGTTGGCTAGTGAGTCATGGATCATACCCCAATCAAATTCAGCCTTTCGAAGCATCAATCGGAGCTCCGCCTCAGCGCCATGAAAAGTTGTTGCGTTGTCGCTCCAAATTTCGGACGGTGCGCCGCGCCGACCGATGAGACGACGCAGAGCAGCTAGAAAGGAATCTGACGTAAGATCACCAACGACTTCAAGGTGTACTGCCTTCACGCTCAGACAGACGAACAGAGCGATATAACCTTTAGTCGCACGGTATCCGCGACCCTTCGTAGTCTTCAATAAGAATGGCCCTGCATAGTCGACTCCACATCGTTCAAAGGGCCGTGAGGGAGTCACTCGCTCAGCTGGAAGTTGTCCCATCAACTGGCTAGCCCTCTGGATCTTTGTACGAGCACATGTGATGCACCTCCGAACATGCGCTTTGACTCGAACACGCCCTTTAATGATCCAGGCTCGTCGAATGGCGTAAGAATATGTCAGTTGAGATCCGCCGTGGAGCGATTTTTTGTGTGCCCAGTCAATAATGAGTTCAGCAAGATGACTTTGTCCTGGCAAAATGACAGGGTTCTTTTGATCATATGGCAGTGGAGAATTTTCCAATCGCCCGTCGACTCTCAAAATTCCTTTCGCATCAATGAATGGATGAAGACTGGCAAGTGAATGTCTTCGTGGTAATTCCTTACCGTGTTCCAATATTCGAAGAGTGTCGCCAAGGTAAAGGTGCTGAGTCCAATAAACGCAACCAAGAAAGGCTTGTTGCAATTCAGTTGCTTGCAATCCGTTTTTCATTAAGAGAGATCGATCCTCTTTGGGTAGCAAGATCTGTTTTATTCGCATGCACCATGCGGTGCAACGAAGAAGTTTCATCAGAGTGGAAAACTGTGAGAACGGTTCATTAACAGTTTTGAGATGACCAATGAGCACTGTTGATGGTAGTTCGCTTGTCTGTGACTGAGAAAAGGATGGTTCTTCGAATGGTGGATTGAGCGGCCATCCACTATCTTCCTGCTCTAGACACGAAGGACCGTGCCACCACAACCTCATTGCAGAAAGCGTTCCCGGGTCGGTACCACGAGTCGCAATGTCGGCAGGGTTTTCCTTCGTTGGGATGTAGTGCCACAAAACCGATGGTAGAGATCGTTGGATTTTTGAAACTCGATTGGCAATGTAAACTGGCCACCGGGATGGATCAGAAGACCTAAGCCAATGAAGCACGATTTGTGAGTCGGACCAGGCGTAAATAGAAGAGTCGGACAACCTCAGTTCAGTAATAACGCGCGTAAGAAGCTCGATTACCAGCACGGCAGCACACAACTCCAAACGTGGGATAGAGATAGTTTTTACTGGTGCTACTCGTGTTTTTGAGGCAACGATTCTGGATAGAAATGTTCCATTTGATTTTCGAATCCGCAAGAACACCACTGCAGCATACGCAATGGCGCTTGCATCGCCAAAGCCATGGAGTTCAATTAAATCATCAGGTTGAGTCCCGATCCAGCGTGGACATCGTATCATTGAGAGAAGTGGCAAGTGATCGATAAAGGCAAGCCATCTTTGGGTTAGTGTTGCCGGCAGGTGATCGTCCCAGTCAAGTTGGTTTCGCCACAAGTCTTGCATTAGGACCTTCGCGACAATAATTATAGGAGCCAGCCATCCGACAGGATCAAATAAACGAGCCACTGTTGCAAGGATGCTTCTCTTAGTCGGTGTATCAGTACGCGTAATGTCGAGGGGTTTGAAACGAAATTCATCGCTGATCGGATCCCATGAAATTCCCAACGCTCCAACGGGTCCGTCCATCTCGATTTGGCGCCAGCTGGGACGTAATCGGTGACTACTGGGAATCGTATCTAGGAGGGACGGAGAGTTCGATATCCATTTCTTTAAGTGAAATCCTCCAGAGTTCATTATCGCAATCAGTTGATCACGACACTCCAGCGCTTCTTCTTCGCTGTCAGCTCCTGCTAGAAAATCGTCAACGTAAGTGTTGTCTCGTATGATTTTGGCTGCCACCGGAAAACGATCTCCTGCGTCATCTGCTAATTGGTTGCCTGGACGTTTCCATACTATCCGCTGAAGGTCAACGTCCGCCTCATGTACCCGTACCTGGCGATACATCATTTCGATGTCGGCGCAAAAGACAATGCGGAAGAATCGCCATCGCATTAAGACGGTTGTTAGTTCGTTTTGCAATTTCGGTCCTGAGTGTAGCAAGGTATTAGTGCAGGTTCCGTGAGATGTGGGTTTTGAAGCATTAAAGACCACCCTTATCTTAGGACGTCCATCAGCACTTTGCCAAATTGCGTGATGCGGGATATAATAGACAGGTGCTTCGCTCCTCATCGCAACATCATCGCTAATGGGTCTCATATGACCAAGTCGTTCATACTCCGTCATAAACTGTGTGTACTCCGTCGACAGACGAGGTTCTTTTTTCATGCGAAGTAACATGGAAGAAAGTACACGCTTGGCAGTAGTTAGCGATTCTCCCATTGAAAAATTGAGTGTCGAACGACGAGGAAGCCTTACAGTATATCTTCCACCGACGTCACGGCAATGCTCAGTTTGAAACAATCGTTCACACTCATGATCGTTCTCCGGGATTACTGGGTCTGCGATCTCTTCCTGAACCCAAAATCGTTCCAGCAACTCGACAAGGTCGTCGTGAGATTTGACGCGCATTGCAGTGACATTAGGTGAAGCGACATGGTTCGGAACTTCTGCTGACCAGTGTGGTCCAAGGATTGTCCAACCAAAGACGGTTCGTTGAGCAATTGGTTCATTTTGACGTCCACGACGAACTCCGTCTCGAATTAACGAGCCGTAGATATTTCTGATTGCGAGCGATGAGGGCAAAAGTAAAAAAAGGGTACCTTACTCGCTCGCTTACGGAGACCCAAACACTGTAGCTCATGATAGCGAGTGCCGAGGGCAAAAGTAAAAAAGGGTACCTTACTCGCTCGCTTTCAGAGACCCAAACACCTTATAAAAAAATGAATAAACAAGCCATACAGAAGCCCTGAAAACGCTGCATAGTTCTGTGACATGCAAAAAACGTCTTTCCTGTCTAACGGTTAACTTTATTTAGTAATTTTTTTCTCAGCAACCCTTTTCGACGCCGCGATGCGTACTCTATTAGCTACCCAGGGTTCGCTCATCACGTTGATTAACAGTTGCGTAGCCCGATGCCTAGACGAGGGTGTCGAGCAGATCACCGCGGGCGCTGTCCAGAGCCGCATTGAGCTACTCCAGGGCTATTGGGAACGTGCGCAGCGCAACCATATGAAACTGGTCACTAAGGAAGGCATCGCCGAGGAAGCGTATCTTACTGAAGGCATGTTTGACACTGTCGCATTGACCGTCACCGAAACATTAGGCCGTCTATATGATCGCCAACTTCATTTAAACACAATAGCATCAGTTGGGGAGCACCAGTCTTCACCTGCTACCGGTCTTTCCCACCGTCAGCTGCCGCGAATTAACTTGCCAACTTTTTCCGGAAAACGTGAGGATTGGGAACCATTCCGGGATCTTTTTCTTGCTCTTGTCCATGCTGATGAGCACCTTACAGCTGTTCAAAAGTTGTTCTACCTAAAGGGAGCAGTACAGGGCGACGCGCGACGCGCTTTAGACGGACTTTCCGTTACCGACGCGAATTATTCTACAGCCTGGAGTCTATTATTGGCTCGTTTCGATAACAAACGCCTCTTGGTGCAGGATCATTTGTCAGCCTTACTGGCAATCAAACCAGCAAAAGCAGAAAGTGGCTCAAACCTCCAAGAGCTGCTGGACACTCTAGTACGAAAGCGAGACTCACTCAGAACTCTCGGCCGTCCTGTCGACCAATGGGACGATTGGTTTACGTTCATCGCAGCCTACGGCATGGACATGACGACTCGTAAGCACTGGGAGAATGAAATACGGGAAGCTGATCGAATTCCAGATTTCATCCGTGTTGAAACTTTTCTCCAAGGACGAATCCGAGTACTTCACGCGACTGAACTTCCTCGAGCTTCAGATTCCACGCTGATTAAGAGTAAGTCAAACTCAACGACGGCTTCTCAGGGACGACCGCGAGTAATGACCTTGTCTTCTGGTCAAGAGAACTGTACCGTCTGTGGTAATAATCACCTCGTTGGCAGCTGTTCAGAATTTAAAAGTCTCGATGTTTCAAAACGTCGAAAAACGGTTACAGAATTACGACTCTGCTTCAACTGCCTTCGAACAGGACACCAAGCTCAAAATTGTCGCTCTGTAAATCGATGTCGTCATTGCAAAGGATTGCATCACACTCTGATCCACGGCGCATCTGACCGTAAACGTCCTAACTCTGAGAGTGCTGGTGGACCATCCGAAAAACAATCTCGAACCAAAATGCAGAGTGATCAAAATAAACCCTCTGACTCATGACTACCATTGCTGGCTACCGCTGTTGTAAAACTGGAGACAACCGAAGGGGCAGTGGTCACAGCGAGAGCTCTTTTTGATCCAGGCTCCGAAGCAACATTAGTCTCATCAAAATTGGTAAGCTCTCTAAAGGTAATTCCAGAGAGGGTGAGAATTCCTATCCACGCTATAGGTAATACCCAAGTCGAAACAGCTCGCCGTAGCGTGACTCTTCGCATACGACACCAAGAATCACCACCAGCGACTCTTGTATTTGCCTTAGTTATCCGAAATCTATCTTTAAAGATTCCTTCATCCCCGGTTTCAAAACAAACGTGGCCTCACTTAAACGGTCTCAGTCTAGCAGATCCAGACTTTAGAGTACCTCGAGAGATCGATATAATTTTGGGTGCCGATATCTACGGCTCGTTAATTCGAGACGGAGTTCGTCGTGGACGTCAAAATGAACCAATTGCTCAACGAACCGTCTTTGGTTGGACAATCCTTGGACCACACTGGTCAGCAGAAGTTCCGAACCATGTCGCTTCACCTAATGTCACTGCAATGCGCGTCAAATCTCACGACGACCTTGTCGAGTTGCTGTAACGATTTTGGGTTCAGGAAGAGATCGCAGACCCAGTAATCCCGGAGAACGATCATGAGTGTGAACGATTGTTTCAAACTGAGCATTGCCGTGACGTCGGTGGAAGATATACTGTAAGGCTTCCTCGTCGTTCGACACTCAATTTTTCAATGGGAGAATCGCTAACTACTGCCAAGCGTGTACTTTCTTCCATGTTACTTCGCATGAAAAAAGAACCTCGTCTGTCGACGGAGTACACACAGTTTATGACGGAGTATGAACGACTTGGTCATATGAGACCCATTAGCGATGATGTTGCGATGAGGAGCGAAGCACCTGTCTATTATATCCCGCATCACGCAATTTGGCAAAGTGCTGATGGACGTCCTAAGATAAGGGTGGTCTTTAATGCTTCAAAACCCACATCTCACGGAACCTGCACTAATACCTTGCTACACTCAGGACCGAAATTGCAAAACGAACTAACAACCGTCTTAATGCGATGGCGATCCTTCCGCATTGTCTTTTGCGCCGACATCGAAATGATGTATCGCCAGGTACGGGTACATGAGGCGGACGTTGACCTTCAGCGGATAGTATGGAAACGTCCAGGCGAACAGAAGCTCACACACTTTCAATTGCTCACCCTTACCTATGGTGTTACTTGCTCTCCCTATTTGGCAATCCGAGTGTTGCACCAATTAGCAGATGACGCAGGAGATCGTTTTCCGGTGGCAGCCAAAATCATACGAGACAACACTTACGTTGACGATTTTCTAGCAGGAGCTGACAGCGAAGAAGAAGCGCTGGAGTGTCGTGATCAACTGATTGCGATAATGAACTCTGGAGGATTTCACTTAAAGAAATGGATATCGAACTCTCCGTCCCTCCTAGATACGATTCCCAGTAGTCACCGATTACGTCCCAGCTGGCGCCAAATCGAGATGGACGGACCCGTTGGAGCGTTGGGAATTTCATGGGATCCGATCAGCGATGAATTTCGTTTCAAACCCCTCGACATTACGCGTACTGATACACCGACTAAGAGAAGCATCCTTGCAACAGTGGCTCGTTTATTTGATCCTGTCGGATGGCTGGCTCCTATAATTATTGTCGCGAAGGTCCTAATGCAAGACTTGTGGCGAAACCAACTTGACTGGGACGATCACCTGCCGGCAACACTAACCCAAAGATGGCTTGCCTTTATCGATCACTTGCCACTTCTCTCAATGATACGATGTCCACGCTGGATCGGGACTCAACCTGATGATTTAATTGAACTCCATGGCTTTGGCGATGCAAGCGCCATTGCGTATGCTGCAGTGGTGTTCTTGCGGATTCGAAAATCAAATGGAACATTTCTATCCAGAATCGTTGCCTCAAAAACACGAGTAGCACCAGTAAAAACTATCTCTATCCCACGTTTGGAGTTGTGTGCTGCCGTGCTGGTAATCGAGCTTCTTACGCGCGTTATTACTGAACTGAGGTTGTCCGACTCTTCTATTTACGCCTGGTCCGACTCACAAATCGTGCTTCATTGGCTTAGGTCTTCTGATCCATCCCGGTGGCCAGTTTACATTGCCAATCGAGTTTCAAAAATCCAACGATCTCTACCATCGGTTTTGTGGCACTACATCCCAACGAAGGAAAACCCTGCCGACATTGCGACTCGTGGTACCGACCCGGGAACGCTTTCTGCAATGAGGTTGTGGTGGCACGGTCCTTCGTGTCTAGAGCAGGAAGATAGTGGATGGCCGCTCAATCCACCATTCGAAGAACCATCCTTTTCTCAGTCACAGACAAGCGAACTACCATCAACAGTGCTCATTGGTCATCTCAAAACTGTTAATGAACCGTTCTCACAGTTTTCCACTCTGATGAAACTTCTTCGTTGCACCGCATGGTGCATGCGAATAAAACAGATCTTGCTACCCAAAGAGGATCGATCTCTCTTAATGAAAAACGGATTGCAAGCAACTGAATTGCAACAAGCCTTTCTTGGTTGCGTTTATTGGACTCAGCACCTTTACCTTGGCGACACTCTTCGAATATTGGAACACGGTAAGGAATTACCACGAAGACATTCACTTGCCAGTCTTCATCCATTCATTGATGCGAAAGGAATTTTGAGAGTCGACGGGCGATTGGAAAATTCTCCACTGCCATATGATCAAAAGAACCCTGTCATTTTGCCAGGACAAAGTCATCTTGCTGAACTCATTATTGACTGGGCACACAAAAAATCGCTCCACGGCGGATCTCAACTGACATATTCTTACGCCATTCGACGAGCCTGGATCATTAAAGGGCGTGTTCGAGTCAAAGCGCATGTTCGGAGGTGCATCACATGTGCTCGTACAAAGATCCAGAGGGCTAGCCAGTTGATGGGACAACTTCCAGCTGAGCGAGTGACTCCCTCACGGCCCTTTGAACGATGTGGAGTCGACTATGCAGGGCCATTCTTATTGAAGACTACGAAGGGTCGCGGATACCGTGCGACTAAAGGTTATATCGCTCTGTTCGTCTGTCTGAGCGTGAAGGCAGTACACCTTGAAGTCGTTGGTGATCTTACGTCAGATTCCTTTCTAGCTGCTCTGCGTCGTCTCATCGGTCGGCGCGGCGCACCGTCCGAAATTTGGAGCGACAACGCAACAACTTTTCATGGCGCTGAGGCGGAGCTCCGATTGATGCTTCGAAAGGCTGAATTTGATTGGGGTATGATCCATGACTCACTAGCCAACCAGGGTGTGACCTGGAAATTCATTCCCCCAGGTGCTCCACACTTTGGAGGATTGTGGGAGGCTGGAATAAAAACTGCCAAGTCTCACATGCGTCGAATCATTGGAACGCGAACGCTGACATACGAAGAGATGTCCACATTGGTTGTGCAAATTGAGGGTTGCATGAACTCGCGTCCATTGGTACCAGTTGTTGGAGATCTTGAGGACCTGGATGTTTTGACACCCGGGCACATATTGACAGGCGGACCATTATCACAACTTCCTGAATCATTAGACTTAAACCCTTGTTCGCAAAACGACAAGCATTGGCATTTGGTGAAAAAAATGAGGGATCTCTTTTGGACGCGCTGGTCTCGAGATTATCTTCATACACTCCAGCAGCGCAATAAATGGACCAGAACCCAAGCCAACATCCGACCAAACGACATCGTGTTGGTGATTGATCCTTCCTTAATGCGAGCAAATAAATGGCCTCTAGGACGAGTCCAAGAAGTTTTTCCAGGACCAGATGGACTTGTACGCACTGTACGATTACGTACAGCTTTTGGGACTTATGAAAGACCGATTCACAAAATCTCCCCCTTGCCGATATTAGTTCAGGAACAACAGTAAATCTCTGATCAAAACGATGGATTACGGCGGGCGGAGAGTTGAGCTGCTCAACCAAATTTTCTAACAATTTTCTTCATTCTTCTTTTCTCGTCCGACTCTTTTAGAACCCTTTTTTTCGTTTAATTAACGAGGCGGGCGGGATGTTATGGTTTTTTCTGTTAGGGAGAGTCCAATTCTGGATGCTCTCGTTGTTTCTCGTTATTCTTCGCCTTTTTGGCCTCTTGTTCATTATGTCTGGGATTGGTCGATCGCTCTCGTGACGTGTCAAAGGTTCCGCCCAGATCCTGTCCCCCTCTTTTTCCGATGTCGGTGCCAAACTGCTCAGTTACTTTTCTCTCGTCTTGCTGAGTGGAGCTGAGAGTCACCTGTGCTGACGTGAGCGTCACCTGCCGCCATTTTTGCCACGTGGGAACCTCTAGTCTCAACGACGCCATTCGCCACGTGCAACATACTATTCAATTTTCAACTCTTTTTTTGTAAGTTCTTACGCTGTTAAATTCTACGTTTGTGAAAACCAAAAGGTTAAAAGGAAATATACATTTTTTAATTAATCGACGAATCCGTTTATTGTCGACCCTTCTCTATTCGCAATCCAAGATCCCACCCTTTTTTTATTTTTCTATTTTTTTCGCAACATTAGTTAAATCTAACCGAAATTTTACTCGATTTAAATTTCCCTCTATTCAAATTTTAAACCATTCAAAACTGAAAAATTTAATTCATTAAAATTACAATACATTAATAAATTTACAAGTTAATTTTTGACGTTAAGATACTTTTATTGCTTTTATTTATTTATAAAATAAATTGCATGTGGATAATATTTTAAAATAATTAAAATACTAATAATAATAATTTCCTTTAAAATAATTAAAAACATTAAAATGTGTTAATAATTTTAGCACACTGAAAAAAAAATTTGTTTGTTTCAACTAAAAATTTGCTTCAAATGACGAAATTCGAACGTGAAATATTTATTAAACAAAACCAAATGTTTCTTTAAATCAAATAAATGTTTATTTTGATTAAACAAACTTTATTTAGAATAACTTGAAAATAAGATTTATACAAAAATAGAATTTATGCAAATTGAGTATTTGATTCAAAAATAATTTGTTTCCAAGTGCAATAATAATAAATAAAACCGAGGAATTTTAAAATTATAAAATTTATTTTAGAAAAGAACACAATTATTCTGTTAGTAATTATTTATTTTTTCCACATTTGAAATAAAATAAATTTAAGTATTTTAAGTGCAACTACATTTTAAATTTAAAGTGAAGGTTCATCGACATTTTTGTTTATATCAAGAAAATAATTGAAATATTCCATAAAATTATTTTTATTATAGTAATTTTTTAAGAGAAATTCAATAAACATAAAATAAAATTGGTTGGAAAATAATATTTTGATCTTTTTGAATTTTTATTTTTCTACAAAAAATTGTTATATTTTGAAATTTATCCGTAATTTTGGAGAAACTTTCCCTCTATTTAAATTTTAAACTATTAAAGACTGTTGATCAAAAAATTCAATTGATTAGGTAATTTCATATTTACTTTGAGTTGCATTTTTACTTTCACTTATATTTTGACTTTATTTTTTTTACTTTAATTGATTTTTATTTTCACCTTCATTTTCACTTTGATAGTTTGGTTGACAAAAATTTTATTCGCTTTAAATAAATGTTTGTTGGTTCAAATAAATATTAATGGGTTCAAGTAATTTCTACTTACTTCAAATAAATTTTTATTGGTTCAAATTAAGTTTATTCAAATAAATTTTTATTGGTTCAAAAAAATTTTATTCAGTTCAAATATTTATTGTTTGTTGAAATAAATATTTATTGGTTCAGATAATTTTTACTTATTTTAAATAAAATTTATTTGGTTCAAATAAATTTTTATTGATTCAAATTAAGTTTATTTAGTTCAAATAAATTTTTATTAGTTCAACAAAATTTTATTCAGTTCAAATATTTATCGTTTGTTTGTTTCTTGAAATAAATATTTATTGGTTCAAATAATTATTATTTATTTGAAATAAAGTTTATTTGATTTAAATTAAATAAATTTTTGCTGGTTCAAATAATTTTTGTTTAGATTAAATAAATTTTATTTGCTTAAGATAAATTCTATTAGATTCAAATAAAAATCTCACTCTCACTGAAAAAATTTTTTTGTGCCAAATAAAATGAAAATTCGAACAAAATACAAAGGTGAGTAGGTTATAAGAAAAATATATAATTATATAACAGAAATGTTTCATAATTAGTTCGAATAAAAATCTTACTTTCACCCAAAAAAAAATTATCTGTGCCGAATAAAATTTCTATTCGAACCAAATAAAAAGACTGTGAGATAAACACACTAATTCGACTCAAATATATTATATTTCTTTGAAATAAAAAACATTTCCCTCTATGATAGATAGATAACGAATTTAAAATTTTTCATTATAGCTCTTTTTCTAATTTAATTTTTTTTTTTTTTTTGGCGGCTGATAATCGAAGAGCGAAAGTAAAGAACAAAGATAGCTATACCGGAAATAATGAAAGGGCGTTTATCCAGAATTAGGTCCGACTCATGATTCAACCACTACCCTCATGGTCCATCGTTTCGCTCATTCAGACAAATTAGCCTGGCGGCGAGCCCTTTGTAGTATTGCGATTCAAAGGCACATTTTACTTCTCCGTTCGCAATTCGTGTTGGCAGAGCTCTTCAAAACTTCATTTAGACAAGCCTCGCTGCTTCACCAAAGAATACAAAGGGGTCTCTCTCTTTCTCTCTTTCTCTCTCTCTCTCTTTTTCTCTCTATCCATTTTTTTTCCTTTTTTACAGCGAAAGCGCATGCGATGATATTTGCCCTGCTTTTTTTTTCTTCCTCGCTCTTTTGACTCGCCTGATTACGAATCAAGCGCTTGTCCAATTTTGAATTATCAAGACTATATATCATAAGGTTGTTGGTTAAAAGAGCAAACTAGTTCACACAAAAGGTCTCGGTATGCCGAGGGGCTGATATGTCATACAACATTCAAGATTCATATACTCGACTTTTTCACTTGGAAATGCGCTGTTATGGATGGAAATATATATATTAGTCCTTTACACAGTATTGAGCTTTCCTGAAAGCTATTGTCATCTTTCCTCTTTCAATTCCTCCCCTCCCCTCTTTTTTTAATTCAATTTGTTTTTGTTTCCCTTTGACGATTATTATTTGATCAAAATTCGATAATTTGCATTTACAATAACGAGGAGAAAAACGAGGTTAAAGATTTGATAGAAAAAACAATAGTAAAGAATTTAGAGAAACAAGTATAAGGAATGAGTAAAATAGACTAAAAAGGAACAGAGAAAACAGATTAAAAAACAGATGTAAAGCTAAAGACAATAGATGTAAACAATAAAAATTAAGAAATTTACGTAAAAAAGGAGAACAGATTATAAAATGGTTAAAAAACAGAATGCGGATAAAATATTTTATAGAAAAAGAAAAAATAAATGGAAAAAATAAGTAAAGAAAAAAGAAAGTAAAGAACAAAATTCATGTATAAGAAACTTAGAGAAAAAGAAAAGGAAAATATTTTCCGGATGAAAAGTTTGGAGAATATTGAATAAAACAAGAGGATATATGTTGTATCGCCACAGGTTATTTTGGGGCTAAGTTCTTGGACAAACATTATCAAACACTCACTTCATCAGACACTAACTTCTACATCTCTAAACACACACGCCAACTGTGTAGTTCACATAAATGTACTTGAAAATTTAAATGCTTTATTTCGAGGGAAAAATGAAAAGTAAACAATGGTCAGTGTTGTTTTAATTTGAAAAGAGACAAAAAAGAAATTACCGTCTACATTGTTTGTATATTAAACAGACAGGTAATATTCGAATATTATCATTAGCAAATGATAATATTCCCTATTAATGTTGACACACTCAGAATCATCACATTATCATCGTGACAAAATTGAATTAATCTGTTAAAAAATAATTATATTAATAATATAATAATTAATAATAATTAATAATTATATTAATATAATTATATATTATTTCTAATAATAATAATTAACTGTAATAATTTAAATGTTCTTTCCTTTATTCACTTCTTCTGTCCCTCAAACTCTGAAGTTGTCTTTTGATTATATTTTTGTTTTTTGTTAACTACAAATAGATTGTATATTATATTATGATGTTATAATTATTTTTATTTTATAATTAATTAAAAATTTTAATGACAAATAAAAATCATCAGAATTTTTTTCACTTCCTTTCATTGAAAGACTAAAATTTTGTTAAATATTATGTTTTGTCAAATTGAAATTATGCAGATTTTTGTTCTTTACTTCTAAACAAAATTAGAAAATTGTTAAACAACTGTGATTAAGAAATAGAAAATTTATTTCTTTTGCATTATTTTTGTTTATGAATCACAATTTTTTTAACAAAATTATTATTTTGTTTTAGAAAAAGAAAAAAAATATTTGCACAATTCCTATTTTTAATCTTATTTTTGGAACAGGATTTTCCACAGGAATTAAGACATTCAAAAATTTCAAATTCAAACCTTTTTTAAATTAAACAATTTATAAAAGTATTGTTATAAAACATGAAGATATCGATTGCTCCGAGTCGAAGACTCGGAGTGATCGATTTCTTCATGTTTTCTAATAATTAAAGATGACCGAGAAATAAAATCACTATTTTATATTCTAAGAATATTGTTACTGTAACTTCATCAAAATTATTTTCATCATTTAATTCAATTATTATTTTTTAGAATTTTAAATTACTTTTTATAGTAATAATAATTGAATTCCTTAAAAAAATTTATTATTTATGAAAATAATTGAATTCCTCTGAAATTTTTATTATTTATGAAAATAATTAAATGTTTGCATACAATTTTATTAAAATTTTTTTTAAATAATTGAATTCAGTTTGGGAAATTTTATTAAAATCTTAGATATTAAAAATAATTGAAAATAGGACAAGAATTTTTTTGACATTTATGAAAATAATTGAACTTTAGAGAATAATTTTGTTATTTATAAAGATAATTGGTATTTTTGCGAGAATTTTTTTCAAATTTTAAACAAAGTTGAATTTTATAAGAAGAATTTCAATTTTTTTTTTAAATAATTGAATTTCTGCAATTATTTGTAATTTCCCAAAAATTAAATTTTTTTTACTGGTTTCAACAAAAATTTAAATTAGAAAATTTTTCAATTCTATTATATTTAATATTGCTAATTTTATTTAAAAAAAAGTCGCGGGAATTGTTGCTAGTTTATTTTAGAAAAGAACACAATTATTTTTTTAGTAATTATTTATTTTTTGCACAATTGAAATAAAATAAATTTAAGTATTTTAAATGCAAGTAAATATTAAATTTAAAGTAAAGGTTCATCGACATTTTTGTCTATATCAAGAAAATAATTGAAATATTCCTTAAAATTATTTTTATTATAGTAATTTTTTAAGAGGAATTCAATAAACATCAAATAAAATTGTTCGGAAAATAATATTTTAATCTTTCTGAATTTTTATTTTTTCACAAAAAATTGTTAGATTTGGAAATTCATCCATAATTTTGGAGAGACTACATTTTTTGTATCAACGTTTTAATATAAAAATATGTTTTTTGTAACTCAAAAAAATCACCGAAATAAAAAAATTGGTTTTTAATATTTTTGAATCATTTTTTGTAAAAAAAAACTTTGTTTTTCTTTGAAAATTCATTTGTTTATATTTCTAACTAATTTTAAATAATAATATTTTGTTGTAATTCTTTTATTTATTTTTATTTTTTATATAAAAAAATTCTTATCTAAAATCAGTTGGAATAATATAAACAAGTGAATTTTTAAATAAGAACTTGAATACCTGAAAATGGTATTTTTTTGCACTTTCACTTTAAAATCAATGTTTTTTCCAAAAAATGCTTCAAAAATAGTAAAAATAAATTTTTTAATTTCTTAATTTTCTTGTGGATACAAAAACATATTTTCTACAAAATTACGCATACATTTCAAAAACCACCAATTTTGAAAAAGAATAAAAATCCAAAAAGGGTCAAAATATTTTTTGACCAATACGTGACTATGAAAACAATTTTATGGAATATTCAAAATTAACTCTTTTGATATAGTTAAAAATATCGGTAAAATTTTTTAATTTTTCTATTTTTAATTATAATTTTCAATTAATTTAATTAAATAAGAATCAATCCGCTAATTAGCAAAAGCTCTTATTCGGAGAATATTTTAATTTTTCTAATTTTAATTTCAATTTTCAATTAATTAATTAATTTAAATTAAAATCAATCCGTAATTCAGCAAAAGCTCTTATTTGAAGAATATTTTAATTTTTCTAATTTTAATTTCAATTTTCACTTAATTAATTTAAATTAAAATCAATCCACTAATTCATCAAAAGCTCTTATTTGAAGAATATTTTATTTTTTCTGATTTTATGTACAATTCTCAATGAATTATAATTAAAATTAAAATCAATCCGCTAATTCATCAAAATTACAAAATTGACTGAAAATGACAAAAAGAACACCAGCAAAAAAGCGCGTCGAGACAGAATAAAATAAAAAAAAAGAAACTACAATTGTCGAGCATTCAACCCTGAGGGGGCAAAGGAAAAGCAAAGACACAAGGAAGTCACCCGTCCCTATACTTTTCCACCTCAATCTATCAATTGAAATTCGCTCGATTGACAATTGATTGGAAATCAATTGGGAGTCACTGTGTAAAACTAACGGTATATAAGTATTTTTGTCTTCCTCCCGGAAATTCAACTGTTGAATTTTCTCTCTTCGTTTAGTTACACACGCTCAAACTGTAATTTGCTCCACTATTTTTCCACTCACTTCCGATTCGACAAATCGAGTCCCTCTTTCTCCCTTTCACTCTTCACCCTCCCTTCTTTTTTCTCCCTTGTCGAGAGTCTCTCTCTCTATTGCCCTTTACCAAACCCACGCGTTACGAAACCCTTTTGTTTTCCATCAAACCGAACACTGAATTTTGGTCACAGTTCATTCAATTCTCTTTTATTTAATTTCCATTAGAGGTTGGAAGCGCGCTCTGCTCCTCTATCTCAAAAAAAAGAATGTTCCTTTTCCCTCCACATTTCTCATTCTCCTTCATCGTGCCTCAAAATCCTCGGGGCGTCACATATACATATATTTCTCTCATTCGTTGATCAAAAATATGTTTCAATACTTTGAAATTGAAAACTGTTCATTATTATTTTTTTTTTAAATCAAGAAATTCTAAAACATCAAAAAAATATATTTTTTACTTTCTTAACGAAAAAAGTAAAAAATTAATTATATTATTCTCCGCAATCTTTCATTCATTCTGTCCGCAGTTTGAAGTTAGTTTCTGTGTATACTTTTTTTTTTTTTTTTTCTTTAAAAAATATTGTTTGACAAATCGAAAATATCCAGGTATTTTTTCATGATTTATAATAAAATAATATTACAAATTTAAAAATTTTAAAAAATTATGATTAACAAATAAAAAATATAGGTACACATTTTTTTTGTTTTATGCTTTGTTCCATAACAAATTTCGTTCAGCTGATCTTAATGATTATACAAATTATTCTCTTTTTTATTTATAAAAAAATACTAGAAAATTGTTAATTGTTAAAAAATTTTGATTAAAAAGAAGAAAATATACCCATTTTATGCATAATTTTTTTCTCAATAACAATATTGTTTACAAACTAATTTTTTTTCTTTTGGAAAGGAAAACATTAGATATTCCCGTTTCTTAATAATTTTGTAGAAAATTCTCAATTTTCATAAGGAAATAATTTGTATCAATTCTATTTCTTAATTTCAATGGTTTTAATAAAATTCAAAGTTTTTTAAAAATAAAGAAAAAAAATGTTTATAAATTCTATTTGCCAATTAGTAAATTTAATTGAAAATGAAAATTTTTGAATTTTTAGAAAATAAAGAAAAAAATGTTATTTAAATAAATGTGCTCTTAAATTTATTTATGAATATCTTTAATTGTAAAATTATTCGAAAACAATAATTTCTTTCTTAAATATTGTAAATATTTAATTATTATTATTTTTCCATAGGAATTAGGATTCTTCATAACATTCAAATTCAAACTTTTTTGAAATTAATCAACTTAAAAAAAATTGTTATAAAACATAAAGATAACGATTACTCCGAGTCTTCGACTCGAAGTGATCGGTTTCTCTATGTTTTATAATAATTAAAGAGGATCGAGTGTTAAAATAATTTTTTTATATTATAAGAATAATGTTACTGTATAACTTCTTAAAAATTATTTTCATATTCTATTATTATCTAAAATTTAAACTAAAATTCATTTTCAAATTAATTTTTGTTAAAAAATTCTAGGAAAATTCAATTATTTAAATACAAAAGTAAATTATTTATTGAATAATTGAATGTTTTTTAAAATTTAATTCTTATAAAGAATTAAAATTAATCCGTTAATTAATTATTAACAATTTTTTAAATAATTGGATTCTTTTGACGAATTTTAATAAAAATTTTTAGAATAATTACATTTTTTAAGGAATTCAATTAATTGTATTAAAAATAATTGAAATTCTGCGATGAGTTTTATTATTGAATTATTGAGAAGAAACTTATACAAAATTTGTAAATTTTTGAATTTCTGTGAAATTTTTATTATTTATGAAAATAATTAAATGTTTGTTTACAATTTTATTAGAATTCTTTTCAAATAATTGAATTCTTTTGGGTAATTTTATTAAAATAGTAGATATTGAAAATCATTGAAATGATAAAAAATTTTTGAAAATAATTGAAATTTTGACAAGAATCTTATTTAAATTTTCGAAAATTATTGAATTTTGAAGAATTTTTTTATTTATAAAGATAATAATCGGGATTTTGCTGAGATTTTTTTGAAAATTTTAAACATAAATGAATTTTGTGATAAGAATTTTATTACTTTTGAAAATAATTTAATTTCTGCAAACATTTGTAACTTCTTCAAAATTCCATTTTTTTAGTGTTTTTAACTAAAATTCTTCTATAAATCCATTATTTTTAATAATTAATTAAATATATATATTGACAAATTTCACTTATTTTAGAAGATTTTAAATTATTAACATTTTTGAAAAATTTAAGTTCTTTAAAATTTTTAATTAATAAAAAATAAAAATCCCTGATTTTTTCATGAATTCCCTGTGTCAGAATGTTCATTATAATTATAATAATATTAAAATCTATATTCCAATTCATATTTTATTTTTATGAAAATAAATTTGAATTAAAAATTTTTAAGTTCCATTAATTTTAAAATTGATAATTTTATTTAAAAAAGTGAGTAAGAAGTTAGCCGCGCGTGAATTGTTGCTAGTGCTTTCTATTTTGTATAGAAAAACTAATTTAATTAATTTTTTTTTTCTGATACTTCATTTCATATTTATCTCTACAATCTTTCTATTTTTTTTAAAATTTCTAAATTCTGTTTTTTCAAAAGGATTTCTGGAAAATTGGAAAAATTTCTACTTTCAGTTTCTTTTTTTATAAAACATGTACTTTTTTAATTAATTATTTTATATTTGAATATTTTATTCCAATATTATCTTCTGTATTTTTTTCTACATATTTTTATACTTTTTTTATATCTTTTCTGTCTTTTCTTTTATTTTTTTCAATTTTCTCTTATAAAAGTCCGTAAGATCAAGTTTTTTTAAAAGTCTGATATAAACAATATTTTGTAGGTTAATTTTGAAATGAATTCACGAAAAAAACAAATTCTATTTTAGTATTTTACTATTTTGTTCTGAAATGTAAATGAAATGATAAACAACATACATTGTTACAAAAGAAACTTTATCAGAAGAAATAATTTTGACTTCAGTTTTAATAACCAGTATTTGATGAAAGTTGGAGATAAATAAGTAAGTTTAATTTATTTTGTATAAAAGTTTCTTTATCGAAACAATATAAACTCAATTTTAGTAGAGTAACCTGTATCTGATCAGACAGGGAAAACTTTAAATAAGATATTCATAACTTCTATCGATTTACACAATCGTAAAGTCTTAAACTTCAAAAAATTCAATTTCAAAATTAACATTTTCTTTCTAATCACAATAGTCCCAATAAATTTTCCACTCACACTCTAAGCGTCATTAATGAATTTTATTTTTACTACAATTTTTGTCAAAAATTAACTTTACGTCAAAAAAAAAAAAAAAAAAATTACCACAGATCTTTTTTTTTTAAATTGTGAATCGAAAACAATTTCCAGTAGTACAAACAAAATTTGGTCCGACCTGGGAAAATTGTATTATTTTCTTAAACGTAAAAATATGCAATTCGAAATTCAATGTTTCGATAAAGGTATAAATGTGGAAAAAAAAACAACAAAAGATATTTTGTCAAAGGGAGGGGGGGGGGTAGAAGAGAGGGAGTGCAAAACCACACTGGACGACGGAATTTCGCATTGGACCGCGAAACCCCTGATAATTTAAATCGAATGAATCGAGCCGAAAGTAATTTCTAGTGCCGCGAGCTAAACGGTCACCTGGCGTGCCCGGTAATCTGCAAACCTCGCGAAAGCGTATCTATCGCCCTCTTTTACCCCCCCCCCACCAATTCAACCCTTGAAAACGTCTATTATTTTCGTAATGGGTTTCGATTTTCCCCCTCCAATCCATTGGGACGCGACGAAGGATACAGAAAAAAAAACAGTTTAATTCGTAAAATCGGCCTCTTGCAAATGAATGCTTTACTGCAGTATCACTAAATTAACACGAGTTGAATTTATTTTAAAAACTAATTTTACTAACGATTTTCTATTAATAGTTGTTCGAAAACCTTTTTTGTTGAGATTTTTTGTTGTATTTTATTTTTCTAATTTAAAAATATTGTTACTATAAAAAGAATTAAAAACTTTCAAGAAATAAAACTTAGTAACTTCCAAGTTATTTTTTTTTATAATTTGATTATAAATTTAGTCTAGATAATAATAATTTAATATATAAATTACAATAATATATAATATATTAGAATTAAATATTTATAATACTTTGTAATATTTTAATAATTTAATTTTTTTAATTTACACTACTTTTACAATTATTATAATATTATATATTATATATTATTATTATATATTTATTATATTATTATTTTTTATTATTATTTTTTTTTTTTTTTTTTATTATTATTATTATTTATTTTTTTTTTTTTTTTATTATTTATTTTTACAATTATTTAGAGAAATTAAAAAATTACAATTTAATGTTTAGGGCTTGAATAATGTTTACAAATCGGTAAAAATTAATTTTTTTCAAGGAAATTTTAATAAAATCCCAGTAGTATAAACAAACAATCGTCAGATAAGATATTTATTGAAGAATAACATTTTTATTTTCAAATAAAATATTTTATTTTACTCCTATTTGCTCTTTTTGAATTATTTAATACTAAATCTGATTTTTTAATCAAATTTTTTAATTCTCATTAAATTTCAAGTAGTATAACCAGATCAATTATTATTATTATTATTATTATTTAATCAATTATTATTATTATTTAAAAGAACGAAAGATTTAGAGTTCCTAAGATTTGAATTTGAAACCATTTCGAAATTCAATTATTTCTAAAAATCCATGAAAAAATGCTTTTAATATTAAATTATTATCTAAAATTTTAACTGAAATTCATTTTTAAATCAATTTTTATTAAAAAATTCTACGAGAATTCAATTATTTAAATACAAAAATAAATAATTTATTCAATAATTGAATTTTACAATAATTTTTGAAAATAATTGAATTCATGCGACGAATTTTATTAAATTTTGTGTAAATAATTGAAATTTTGTCAAAAAGTTTATTAAAATTTTTGACAATAATTTAATTCTTGAGAAGAATTTCGCTACCTATTTTATAATAATAATTTAATTATTAAAGAGAATTTTTAAAAAATTTTGAAAATAATTTGATTTCTTCAAAGTACCTATTCGATTACTTTTCAAAAAAACTGAATTCCTGTGATAAATTTTGATATTTATGAAAATAATTGAATTTTGGAAAAGAATTTCATTAAAATTCTTTAAAATAATTGAATTTTTGGCGAAAAATTTTGCTATTTATAAAGATAATTGAATTTTGTAAAGAATTTTTTTAAAATTCCTAAAAAGTTATTGAATCTTTGTCAAGAATCTTGTTATTTTTATTTATTAAGATAATTGTATTAAAACTTTTGAAATAATTAAATAATAATAAAAAAAGTCTATTCTGGTCAGTAATAAAAAAAAATTTTGAAGGTTTTGTATTAGAATTCGTGGTAGTCAGACAAGATATTTATTGTGTTGAAAATTTTTTTTATTAATCTCATAATTAGACAAGATGTTTTTTATAAGAAATATTTTTACTTCTGAATTTTATTTCGCTTTTCCTCGTTTTTGCTATTTCTAGAAATCTTTAAAACTACATCTAATTTTTGTAATTCTAATAATTACTAATTCTCATTATATTTCAGTAGTGTAACCAGATAATGGTCAGACTGGTTATCCATTAAAATAAACATTTTTGCTATTTCTAAAAATCTTTACTACTGGATCTGATTTTTTTAATCTTAATTGCTAATTCTCATTAAATTTCAGTATATATAGTATAAGCAGTTTATTGTCAGGCATCATATCTAATAAAAAAAAACAATTCTACTACCAAATCTAATTTTTTTTTCACTCATAATTGTTTTTCTGAAACTTCTTACTACTAATTCTGATTGCTTTACTTTAAAATGCTAATTCATATTAAATATCAGTAGTGTAACTAGATAATAGTCAGACAGGTTATCTATTAAATTGAATATTTTCCTACCACCCTTGATTTCGTTTTTAAACTTTTATTTGTTATTTATAAACAACTTTACTACTAAATCTGATCTTTTTAAATCCTAATTGCCAATTCTCATTAATTTTTTTCAGTAGTATAACGAGACAGTGGTCAGACGAGATGTTCTATATTTATGAAAAATATTTTTACCACTGAATTTTATTTCGTTTTTACTCGTTTATGTTATTTCTAAAAATCTTTAATACTAAATCTGATTTTTTTAATCTTAATCACTGTTTCTAATTAAATCTCAGTAGTATAATTGTAGACTTTTTTATTTTGTACGGCAATAATAAGTCATTATAAACAATTCAAATGATTGAGAGTATTATTAGTTAGGGTTGACTATATAAAATAAAATAAATAATATAAAAAGAATTATTAGTTCAGAAGTAGTAAACAACAGTGAGCAATTTAGTTAACAAACTAAAAAATTTCCTTAATTGTAAACTGCAGAAATTCACACTGTAAAAATAACATTTATTCCATCTCCTATTTATTTATACATATAATTGCGAAGTATTATTTTTCTTTCCGCAATCGATTTTTAACTAAACGAACATATTTCGAAACCCCATTTTAACGTTGACTCTTTTTTCCCCCAATGTATTACATCAAATTTCGTTCAATTAAAATTGATATGCTCCGTGTTCTATTTGTCGAATATTGACAAACGCCTCGGGATAGAAAAAAAGCTTAATAAATATATCGTGAACGATATTCTGCTATATTAACATTGTACGATATAAATGAACAGTGAATCTACAATTCTATATTTTCTCATTTCAACATTTTATACTTTTTATTTATTTATTTATTTTTGAAAAATACGATATATAAATGAAAAAGAAAACCAGAGTTTTCCTCTAAATTTTGCGAAGGTATCAGCAAACGTGAGAGGCACGAGAGAAAAAGGGGTTAAAGATTGGCAAAAGGGTTCAGTGGCACGGGTATGGAGTGAGTGGAAGAGGGGGGGTGAGGGGAGGGGAACTTAATGAAACGCGTCTGACGAATAGACCAACTAATTGTATCTGAGAGGAATTAATAAAAACGGCTGACGGCTCGAGCAGTGCCGACGATGAGGGGCCATTCACGATCATTTATTTCATTTTTCTCACAGAAAGCCGTCACTCTTTCTTTTTTTTTCTCTCTGCTAGCTCTCTTTCTTTGCTCTCTTTTCTATACTCTCGTCTTCTTCTAGTTATTCTTCTTTTCCTTCATTTTCTCTGCCAAGTCGATTTTCCGATTTTGGACGAGGGAAAAGTCTTCCCAAGGAACAATGATGACGTTTCCAAACACTCGAAACAAAACGTGGGGCTCCTTTACTTATTGTCAAGACGGCCATTTTTTTTCCTTTACTACAGCATCCTCTGTCTTTTATTAACACACAAAGTTCGCGATAATTGCAATCCTTTCATCTATAATTGTTTTTAAAGTTTTTTTTCGCCTACCACTTCACATACTCTGTGCTTTATTTTAATCGTAAATTTTTAAAGTTGAAAATTAACTATAATAATTTAAATGTTCTTTCATTCAATCACTTTTTCTGTCCCTCACACTCTAAAGTTGTCTTTTGTTTATACTTTTGTTTTTTGTCAACTATAGATAGATTGTATATTATATTACTATTTTTATTTTATAATTAATTCAAAATTTTAATGACAAATAGAAATCATCAGAATTTTTTCACTTCTTTTCATAAAAAAAATAAAATTTTGTTAAATATTATGTTTTTTCAAATTGAAATTATGCAGATTTTTGTTCTTTACTTCTAAACAAAATTAGAAAATTGTTAAACAACTGTGATTATGAAATAGAAAATTTATTTCTTTTGCATTACTTTTGTTTATAAATCACAATTTTTTTAACAAAATTATTATTTATTTTAGAAAAAGAAGAAAAATATTTGCACTGTTTCTATTTTTAATGATATTTTTGGCAGAGGATTTTCTACTGGAATTAAGACATTCAAAAATTTCAAATGTATATCTTTTTAAATTCAATAACTTATAAGAATATTTTTATAAAACATGAAGATAGCGATTGCTCCGAGTCGAAGACTCGGAGTGATCGATTTCTTCATGTTTTCTAATAATTAAAGATGACCGAGAGATAAAATCATTATTTTATGTTATAAAAATATTGTTACTGTAACTTCATCAAAATTATTTTCATCATTTTAATTCAATTATTATTTTTTAGAATTTTAAATTATTTTTTATGCAAATAATGATTAAATTCTTAAAAAAAAATTTATTATTTATGAAAATAATTGAATTCCTGTGAATTTTTTTTTATTTATGAAAATAATTAAATGTTTACATATAATTTTATTAAATTTTTTTTTTTAATTAATTCAATTTGTTTTGGGAAATTTTATTAAAATCTTAGATATTGAAAATAATTGCAATTAGAAAAATTTTTGAAAATAATTGATCTTTAGAGGAGAATTTTGTTATTTATAAAGATAATTGATATTTTTGGGAGAATTTTTTTTTTAAGTTTTGAACATAGTTGAATTTTATAAGAAGAATTTTATTTTCTTTTTAAATAATTGAATTTCTGCAATTATTTGTAATTTCTCTAAAATTGAATTTTTTTAGTGTTTTCCACAAAAAATTAAATTAGAAAATTTCTAAATTGTATTATTTTTAAAATTGCTAATTTTAATTTTAAAAAAATGTTTTAAAATTTTTCTCCTTCAAAAAACAAAAGAAGTAAGATTTTTGACAATAAGCTACTTTTATTGCTTTTATTTATTCATAAAAATAAATTCCACGTGGATAATATTTTAAAATAATCAATATACTAATAAAAATTTCGTTTAAAATAATTACAAGAACGTTAAAATATGTTAATAATTTTAGCACACTAGAAATTTACTTTAAATAACGAAATTCGAACGCAAAATATTTATTAAACGGAACGAAATGTTTCTTTAAATCAAATAAATATTTGTTTAAATTAAGCAAACTTTACTTAGAATAACTTAAAAATAAGATTTATACAAAAATAGAATTTATGCAAATTAAGTATTTGATTCAAAAATAATTTGTTTCCAAAGGATTTTATAATTGTAAAATTTGTTTTAGAAAAAAACACAATTAGTTTGTTAGTAATTATTTATGTTTTGAACGTTTGAAATAAAATAAATTTAAGTATTTTAAGTGCAACTAAATTTTAAGTTTAAAGTGAGGAAAAATTATTTTTATAATAATAATTTTTTAAGAGTAATTCAATAAACAGAAAATAAAATTGGTCGACAAATAATATTTTAATCTTTTTGAATTTTTATTTTTTCACAAAAAATTGTTAGATTTTTAAATTCATCAGTAATTTTTGAAAAATTACGTTTTTTTTATTCACGTTTTTATATAAAAATATGTTTTTTGTAACACAAAAAAATTATCGAAATCAGAAATTGTTTTTTAATATTTTTGAGGCATTTTTTGTAAAAAAAAAACTTTGTTCTTACCTTTTTACTCTGTGAAATTTTTATTATTCATGAAAATAATTAAATGTTTGCATATAATATTACTAAAATTTTGTTTAAATAATTGAATTCTTTTTGGGAAATTTTATTAAAATAGGGTATATTGAAAATCATTGAAATTAGAAAATTTTTTGAAAACAATTGAAATTAGGACAAGAATTTTTTTGACATTTATGAAAATAATTGAACATTGGAGATGAATTTTGTTATTTATTAAGGTAATTGGGGTTTTTACGAGAATTTTCTTTTAAATTTTGATCATTATATAAATTTTATAAGAATTTTATTTTATTTTTTTTTTAAATAATTGAATGTCTTCAATTATTTGTAATTTTTCCAAAATTGAATTTTTTTTAGTGCTAAATTTGAGTGATGGTGGTTTTTAATTTTTTCCGTTTTCATTTGTTAGAAGTAGAAAATTCAATCATTACTGAAACTGAACAATATATTTCCAGTTGCGGAAGATAACTTTTTAAATGATCGATGGCTATATTCGGATTTTAATTATAAGAGTTTTATAAATGTAATGACTAAAAAAGTTGGTATTCAATTTCGGTGTAGTTTATTTTTTGACCAGACAAAAAAGAGAATTTGAGAATTTACATTATTACTGAAAGAGAATTTTTGGTAATCAATTTTAGTGAATTATTCAGTATTCAGCCAGACAGAAAGAATCCAAACTTAGTAGTGTAATCAGTATTTAGTCAGACAGGTTGGATTTAAAAAAAAATTAAATGCTATTCACAATTATCTGTTTAAAATTGTTTAAGTAAAAATCAATTTTATCCGAGAACTTTCAATTAAATTTCAGTAGTATAAACAGACAATGATCAGACGTGATATGTATTATGAAAAAATTTTTACTCAATAAGATTTTTTTTGTACTATTATTTGATATTTTTGTAATTCTTTCTACTATTAAATAAATTTTTTTACTTACAGTTACAAAATTCAATTATATTTCAGTAGAATAACCTGTTAATAGTCAGACAAGAGGTCAATAATAAAAGTATTTTTACTACAATACTTTTTTTACATCCTATTTTCTATTTCGAAAAATTCTTTAAAAATAATTATGATTTCTTTTACTCTGAGTTGTAAATTCGTAATTAATTTCAGTAGTGTAACCAAATAATAGTCAGACGAGATATCTATTATAGAAACATTTTTTCCACCCTTTCTAAATTTCATTTTTACTTTTTTTGCCTAAAATTTACTTAATCTAGTTTTTTCCCTCTTTTCTCAGCTTCGAAACAATAGAAAATAAAAAAAATAAAAAAAAATCGAAATGCAGAAAAAATAGCTATTTTCTTAAAGAAGCAAAAGAAGAAAATGAATTGGTAATGTGGTGAATAAAAAATAGTTTTTTTCAAATATCTATGAAGCAATGATTAACGAACAGAGTCAGTCGTGACCTGCAATTACGATAGAAATAATAATGACAGTAATGATGTCACGAAGCACAATGGCAGCAATAACGTCGACGTCAAAAGTAGCATACCGTCGGTCCTGGCCTCTCTAATAAAACAGAAGTTGTTGCAATTCCGCGTGCTTATTGCCCAGTGGCACGCAAGTAACTTGATTCGAACAGATTCAGTCTTCATACAACAGAGAAAGAGAGACAGAGAGAGAAAGAGAAAACGACATGGATCAACAACGAATAATAATTTTTTAACAGCAAAAAAAAGAAGAAGAAAAAATTACATACATAATACAAACTGATAAAAAATACTCTAATACTCAATTCTTGTTTGTCTGACCAAATATTGATTTTTACCACTGTAATACTAGACAATTTTGCTGGTAGTTAGAAATCCATTAATCTTAGTCACAGTGTTGGTTTAAAAATGCGGAATTTATAGAAATGAGTGTGTATTTTAGAATTTTAGAGTTGCTGAATCTCTATTCAGAGTTATTATTTTAGAGTTGTATTATTATATTATATTACTAGCAACACATTCTCCTGTAATGTACAATTTTTTTTTCTATCTCTTTCTCTTTTTTTTGTTCTCTTCTTTTTTCTCTGTTCATAAACTATATGAAATTACCACAAATTATAAAACAAAACCTTCAATTTTTTCTATTTCTGAAAATAATTTCTTTTTAAATAACTTAAATCTTGAACAAATTTCATAAAATAATGACTAATTAATTATTGAATGTATAATTTTACTGAAATATTTCAAAATTAGTTCACTTTTAAAAGTTTTACGTTTATAATTTTCATAAATAAGTGAACTTCAAACGGTTTCAATTTGAAATTTTATAAAATTTCAATTTTAAATGAATTTAATTAGAAATTAAAGAACTTAAATTTTTGAAAAATTTTAATAATTCAAAATCTTCTAAAATTAGCTAAATTTGTCAATATATTTTTAATTAATTATTAAGAATAATGGATTTATAGAAAAATTTTAGTTCAAAACACAAAAAAAATTAATTTTCGAAGAAGTTACAAATGATTGGAGAAATCCAATTACTTTCAAAAATATAACAAAATTCTTATCACAAAATTCAATTATGTTCAAAATTGAAAAAAAGTCTCGTCAAAATTCCAATTATTTTTATAAATAATAAATTTTTTCTTCAAAATTGAATTATTTTCAAAAATTTCAATAAAATTCTTATCAAAATTTCAATCACTTTCAAAAATTTTCCTCATTTCAATAATTTACATTATTTCTAATATTTAAATATAACTACCTCAAAGAAATCAATTATTAAAAAATAAATTAATAACATTGTACGCAAACATTAAATTATTTTCATAAATAATAAAAACTTCACAGGAATTCAATAATTTACAATTTTTTTTAAAGTTTTTCTCAATAATTCAATTATTTTCATAAATAATAAAACTCGTCGCAGAATTTATAAATAAATTAACAAATTTAATTAAATTAAATAATTCCAATTATTTTTAATATAATTTTAATCGAATTCCTTGAAAAATGTCACTATTCTTAAAAATTTTTATTAAAATTCGTCAAAAAATTCAATTATTTAAAAATTTGTTGATAAAATTCTTTATGAGAATTGGATTTTAAGATCAGAATTTTTTTTTTAATTATCCAATAAATTATTTATATTTGAAAAATTTATTTAAAAATGAATTTTAGTTAAAATTTTAGATAATAATTGAATTTGAAAATAATTTTGAAGAAGTTACAGTAACAATATTTTTATAATATAAAAAAATTATTTTATCACTCTAACATCTTTAATTATTATAAAAAATGAAGACATCGACCACTCTGAGTCTTCAAAATCCCAATTATCTTTATAAATAATATAATTCTTCTTCAAAATTCAATTACTTTCAAAAATTTTCCTCATTTCAATAATTTTTAATATTTCTACTATTTTAATAAAATTAACCAAAAGAAATCAATTATTTAAAAAATTTTAATTAATTTTAATTAAATTAAATAATTCCAATTATTTTTAATACAATTTTGAAAAACATTCATTTATTCAATAAATTATTTTTTTGTATTTAAATAATTGAATTCTCGTAGAATTTTCTAATAAAAATTGATTTAAAAATGAATTTTAGTCAAAATTTTAAATAATAATTGAATATGAAAATAATTTTGAAGAAGTTACAGTAACAATATTTTTATAATATTCTTAAGATATCTTCATGTTTTTTAACAATACTTTTATAAATTATTTAATTTAAAAAAGGTTTGAATTCGAAATTTTTGAATGTGAATTCCTGTGAAAAATAATAATAACTAAATATTTATTTAAAAAATAAGTTATTAATGTTTTTGAATAATTTTGCAATTAAAAAAATTCGTAAATAAATGTAACAAAACATTTTTTTAATTAAAATTTGTAATTGACAAATAGAATTTATAAACATTTTTTTCCTTTATTTAAAAAAAAAACTTTGAATTCTATTAAAACCATGAAATGATGTACATTACACTGGTCGACAAAATTAAGGTTTTTTCTTGCTACAAGAATAAACGAAAGTAATTCTTACAGGATTTTCGACGTAGATTACGAATCTGTAAGTGAAATTGTCCCATCACGTCTCAATTTTGAGAAAAACGGGGTCAAAGTGCCAAAAAATGGCTTTTATGGAACTTTTTGAAGTACAATAATAAAAGAACGCGACGTGATAAAAAGCTCAAATATGGCTTAAATGAGAGCTCAAACCCTCAACTTTAACATCCAAAAGCAAAAAACCATGTAGAAATAACTCAAAATTGTTGGGAACAACTTTTTACCGCATGCGCGTAAAACAGCTATTATTTTGGCGATATTTTAGCGATGTTAGCGAAAAGTTGAACAACAAAAAGTTGTTCCATAAAATGGGTATTTATTTCCTACTTCTTAATCATAATTTTTTAACAATTTTCTATTTGTTATAAATAAAAATGAGAAAAATTTGCATTTTAGATCAATCAAACAAAATTTGTTATAGAAACAAGCATATAATAAACAAAATGGGTATATTTTTCATTTGTTAATAAATTCGGCAAATAAATAATAAATAAAAATAATTAAAGTAATTGTTTGAAAAATAGTTGTAAACTAAAAATCTACTCCCTAAAATACTTTTTACCATAAATTTTTTTTCTATTTCTTTTCTTCAAAAACGATTCAAATTAAAAAAAAACTATTCTCGAATTTCAAAAAAAAAAAAAAAATGTTTTCTCAATTCTCCTGCGAGTCTATTTTCCTCCAGTATTTGCTACTACTACTACTACTGATACTGCTTTAGATTTAGTCTGCATTCTAATATAGGTACTTGATTCTAAAGCTTTAGCATTGGATTATCAAAATTTACTAGATACACATAATCGTTTGACTTTAAGGACTATTGAATCAATGCGCCGAGACCCGGAAAAATAAATGGTTTAGATAGCGCGCAACCGAGGCAATCGATTATCACGATTACTGGAAAGTCACCATCGGCAATGTAGCGGCTGCCGATGCACTCCATCTTTACGGCCGTTTGGCGTTTCATCGTTTTTCAGCGAGTGAATATCTGGAGCGGCACCACCACCATCGCCGGGGAAATTGCTGAGGGGGAAACAAAACCGTAGAAACGAAGGTCAGCAGCGTGAACAGAGGACAGTTTGCTCTCCCTCCTCTTCTACCACCAAACACACCCACACATACAATCAACCCCTTACAATTTTCCTAACTCACACTATATTCCCCTCACCTCTCTACCCACCACTGGACCCCTTTTACTCTTTGGTCGACATATAGTATATTTTATCGCATTACTGGCATTGTTGTAGCGACCAACTACCTCCCTGCAATGCACTTGCCCTCCTCTGATTCCACCAAACTCACTCACCCTCTTTCCCTACTCCCCCCTCTTCCCCTTTCTCCATTCCCTGTTCAGTTCCATTCGTCCATTTCGAATCGACGGCTAGCACCATTCCGCGAGGATTAAATATTGACTGCGATTCTGATTTATAGTAATTGCCGTGGGGTCCGAGAGAGAGAGAGAAAGAGAGAAATTGTGGTGGTGGCGGTGCTTTGGTGGACGAAAGTGGGAAACGAAAGGGAATCGAGATAGTAGGAGGGGAGAGAAGGGGGTAAAGCCATTTTGGCGACGCGTTTTCCATCGTTGACAGATGCATTTGCCAAAAGCATTGCGGAAACACTTTTGTCGCACGCAACTATATTTGGGATTCCCTCCCCCAACCCCTTTGTACCTCAATCGATTATTATTGCATATTTTTATATTAAAGTAACTGATAAAAATATTCAACTTCCGAGAGGTTTTTTTTGAGGGGGGGAAGGAGAAAAATTTTACATCTGTCGAGAATTGACAGTTTACGGAGAAATTGGGTTTTCTTTGCTTGTGTCATTGATTTGATGGTACACACATTGGTAGTAGTTGATGTTTTTTTAAACTTACTCGTCGATATATGTGATTTACTTCTTTTATAGAAGACTATTATGAAATTTTTATTTTTTTAAGATTCAATTAGTTTTTTTATTATTCTATACAGTGGTATTTTCTTTTTTAGATGCAAAGATCAATTTTCAGGACTCGAACTAGGTCTGTAAATCCCGTAAAAGTCCGTAAATTTGCGTGAAGTCCGTAAAAGTCACGTTTTTTGAAAAAAGGTCCGTAAAGTCCGTAATTTGATTAAAAAAGGACGAAAAGTTCGTAATTTGTACGATACAATTTGGAAAATTTTGCAAAAGTTACAAATGATTGCAGAAATTCAATTATTTTCAAGAGTAATAAAATTCTTCGCAAAAATTTAATTATGTTTAAAAATTTTTTTAAATTCTCGAGAAAATTTCAATTGTCTTTAGAAATAATAAAATTCTTCTCCAAAATTCAATTATTTTCGAAAAATTTTAATAAAATTCTTGGCAAAATTTTAATTATTTTCAAAAATCTTCCTCCATTCAATGATTTTTAACAACAGCTATTTTTTAATAAAATTTTCCAAAAGAATTCAATTATTTAAAAATATTTAATAATATTCTACGTAAACCATTAATTATTTTTATAAAATAATAAAAATTTCACAGGAATTCAATTATTTACAAATTTTTTAAAAATTTCTTCGCAATCATTCAATTATTTTTATAAATAATAAAATTTCTGCAAGGATTCAATTATTTTCATAAATAATAAAACTCATTGCAAAATTTGAATTACTTTTATTACAATTTTTATCAAAATTCTCGAAAAATGTAAGTATTCTTAAAAATTTTATTAAAACTCGTCAAATGAATTTAATTTTAAAAAACATGCAATCATTCAATAAATGATTTTTTTGTATTTAAATATATGAATTCTATAGTAGAATTTTCTAATAAAAATTGATTTAAAAATGGATTTCAATTAAAATTTTAGATCATAATTGAATATTACAAGAACTATAGAGCGTACATTTTTAGAAATAATTGAATTTTGAAAAGGTTTAAATTTAAAATTTTTGAAAATCTGAATTCTTCATTTATTTAACTAACAATTCTGAATCGGAATGTTTATATTTTTGTCAGTAATTGGTCCGTAATTTTTCATTTGTGGTCCGTAAAGTCCATATTTTTAAATACTTTCACTGATTCGAGCCCTGAATTTTTATTGTACAAAAGAAGATATTGTAAAAGTTCATTTTTTATCCAATTTCTCTATAATGCACTGCAAGACTTTTTGTTACAAAATTTAATGATTCATTTCAAAATTTAATATGTACATTTCAAACAGGAGAAAACGATGTTTTTATGTTATTTAATCCTACGAACGTATCAGCTTTTGACAAAAATTAGTATGGTCCGTACCAATCTTTAGCATAAACCATATTAATAGTTGATACTCATACAATTAAGTAACATGAAAACATCGTTTTCCCTTGTTTGAAATGTACATATTAAATTTTGAAACAAAAAAGTCTTTCAGTGGGGAATTAAGTTCAGAATTTAGAAATGACAAATAAAAGTTTAAAAAGGAAAATAGGGGTGGTAGAAAAAATGTTCAATTTAATACATAACAAGTCTGACAATTATGTGGTTATACTACTGAAATTTAATTAAAATTTGCAACTCAGACTAAAATGGATCAAAGTTATTTCTAAATAATTTCCGAAATAGTAAATAGGGTATAATGAAGTATTACTTAGGTAGTAAAATTTTTTTTATAATTGACATCCTGTCTGCTCTTTGTCTGTTTGTACTACTGATATTTAATAAGATTCAGTGATTACAATTAAAAAATAACATTTAGTATTAAAGATTTTTAAAAATAGCAAAAACGAGTGAAAGCAAATTGAAATTCAGTAGTAAAAATATTTTTTATAAAAAACATCTCGTCTTACCACTCTTTAGTTATACTACTGAAAAAAATTATTGAGAATTAGCAAATAGAAGTAGAGGAAAAATCAGATTAAGTGGAAAACAATTTTCGAAACAGCAAATGGGAATATAAAAAATTAAATTTGGTAGCAAAAATATTCTTCTTTATAAATAATTTGTCTGACCGTTGACTGAGTATACTACTGAAATTTAATGAAAATTAATAATTTTAATAAAAAAAAATTAGATTTAATAGTGAAGATTTTTAGAAATGATAAATGAAAGTTTAAATATGAAATTAGAGGAGGTAAAAAAAATTTGCAATTTAATATATAATCAGTCTGACAATTATCTGCTTATACTACTGAAATTTAATGAAAATTATCAATTATTTACAACTCATAGTAAAATAAATAAAATTTATTTTTTAAGAATTTCCCGAAATAGTAAATAGGATGAAAAAAAAGTATTAGATAGGTACAATACTAACTTTGGATTATTTCTGTCTGACTGAATACTGAATAATTTACTGAAATTGATTACCAAAAATTCTCTTTCAGTAATAATGTAAATTCTCCAATTCTCTTTTGTCTGGTTAAAAGATAAACTACACCGAAATTGAATACAAGTTTTTTCAAATCCGTTTTTATATCGACTATTTAAAATATTCCGTAATTTTAAATTATGCTCATTCTCACTAATGACTGTTTTTTCTACTTTTAATTAATAAAACCAAGAAAAATTAAAAATGGTCAACATTTCAATTTGAAACATTATAAAAATACTAAAAGAGCCAGAAGGAACTAAAAAACTAAAAGGAAAAAAAGAAATGAAACAAAAAGAGATTAAATTACTTTTTTCCATAAGTTTTAATTTTCGATCTTTAAAAATTGTGATAAAAATAAAACACAGAGAGAGAGTTAGAGAAGTGAAATAGGAATGATGAATAAAAGTGCATTTTAAAAATGAGAAAATTTAGGGAAAGAAATTCCTTTTTTCCTCATTTCTACATATATGCGTGTTACAATTTATATTTCCACACACAATGCATTTAAGATTGTCTATATATTTAAAACTGATTCATGTATGCGGATCAATTTGTCTGGATCACAACTTGGAGAATGGAGAAACCTTGGTACGTGGGGTCATTGTGGACAGAAGAATGGTTTCTCAAGGGTTAAATCCTGAGGGAAATCAGGAGGCAGTGGGCCTCCGAGACATACCTGGAGGCGGATCTCTCAACCGTGGTTCGCCAAAGTAGCTTGTCAATAACTTAAATCTCAATCTGGGTTTCCCAACTGATTTCCGTTTCTGAAACTCGTATATGCCCTTCTTCACGGCATGCCTAGTCAATTTCACTATTCACTTCCTTTTTCTTTTCCCCCCGTTTTTATTTTTTTCCTCTCTTTTTTATGCCTTCTCGTAGATTTACGTCACGTGCAGCCACTCGATTAAGCGCGGCATAAACAGTTTCCAACACTTTTTTTTCTTTTTTTTTTTATAGAGAAAACGAAATCGACTGACGGCAATGATACGAAATAAATTTATTTATTGAACATTTCTCTCCAGCTCTCTCGTTTCACTTTTTTCTTTCTTTGAATGTCCCACAATTTTATTTTCTCCTCGATTATTTAAATATCCAGAAATAAAATATTTTGGTACATTTGAATATAATTGGTGGGAGGGAAAATTCGTTGACTAATGGAATATTTATTCTCTAGTATTTGCAGAAAGAATTTTCTTTAATTTAGTCAAAATTAATATCTAATTTTTTTTTTATTAAGATTTCTAATAGTAAAGAAACTTACTAACTTCCCTGGAATCTAATCTTAAGAGGAGTAATCCAAGCAGAAAGGTAAGTAAACTAATAGATTATTATGCAAATTATTCTCTATTTTATTTATAAAAAATACTAGAAAATTGTTAATTGTTAAAAAATTTTGACTAAGAAGTAGAAAATATATCCATTTTATGCATAATTTTTATTTCTCAATAACAATATTCTTTACAAAGTTATTTTTTTCTTTTGGGAAGAAAAACATTAGATATTCCCGTTTCTTAATATTTTTGTAGAAAATTCTCAATTTTCTTATAAGGAAATAATTTGCATCAATTCTATTTCTTAATTTTAATTGTTTTAATAAAATTCAAAGTTTCTTAAAAATAAAGGAAACAAATATTTATAAATTATATTTGTCGATTTAAAAAATTTAATTCAATATGAAACTGAAAATTTTTCAATTTTCAGAAAATAAAGAAAAAAATTTTATTGAAAAAAATGTTCTGTTAAATTTATTTACGAATATCTTTAATTGTAAAATTATTCGACAATTATTTATTGAATAATTAAATGTTTCTTAAAATTTAATTCTTATATAGAATTTTATTATTTACAAAATTTTTGATATTCAAAATTTCAAATACAATTTTTTGAATAATTTCATGATAAAAATTTTAAAAATTCACGTATTAAGTACAAAATTAATTATTATTGTTTTTATTTTCAAAAATTTTAATAAAATTCTTCGCAAAAGTTCAATTATTTTTACATAAATAATAATATTCTTCGAAAGAATTTAATTATTTTTATAAATAGTAAATTTTTTTATAATAATTCAATTATTTTTACAAAATTTTAATAAAATTTCAGAAAAGAATTCAATTATTTTTACAAAATTTTAATAAAATTTCAGAAAAGAATTCAATTATTTTCTAAAATTCAATTATTTTTTTTAAATAGTAAAGTCTTTGCAAAAATTCAATTATATTCAATAAAATTTCGCGAATGAATTTAATTTTTTTCTTAATTCATTAAAAAATCTTTACAAAAATTCAATTATTTTCAAAACAATTTTAATGAAATTCCTCGGAAGAATTCAATTTTTCAAAAAATTTTTAATACATTTCAAATTAATTCAATTATTTTCTAAAATGTAAAAAATCTTTCGAAAGAATTCTTTGCAGGAATGGAATTATTTTCAAAACAATTTTAATTGAATTCCTCGAATGAATTCAAATATTTTCAAAATATTTCCATAAATTTCAATTATTTCCTAAAATTTTAATAAATTCTTCCAAACAATTTAACTATTTTCATAAATAGGAAAATTCTTCGCAAGAATTCAATTATTTTCAATGCAATTATATAATAAAATTCTTCTTCACAAAATTCAGTTGCTTTCAAAATTTTCAATTAAAATTATTAAAGAAACTTCATTAGTTTAAAAAAAATTAAAGAAATTCTCCAAATGAATTTAATTAGGATTTTAAAAAATTTTAATAAAATTCTTTGCGAGAATTCAGTTATTTTTATAAATAATAAAATTCCTTAAAGGAATTCTTTTATTATCAAATTTTTTGATAAAATTCTTTGTAACAATTCAATGATTTTCAATACATTAATTTTAAAATTGAAAATATTTGTAGAGAAAAATTAGGTATGAAAAAGTAAAGAAACAAAAATTCAAACAACTTCAAACTGCGAACAGAGTACAGGAACATGTACTTTATTATTATTCATTAATTTGACAAATGTGAATAAAATTTTTTAGAATTTAGTTAGATACATTTTTCATGAATTTGATTAAAATTTTTGAAAATAATTGAATTTTGAATAATTTTTTTATTTACAAAGATAATAATTGGAATTTTGCAGAGATTTTTTTGTAAATTTTGAACATAATTGAATTTTGTGATAAGAATTTTACTACTTTTGAAAATAATTCAATTTCTGCAATCATTTGTAACTTCTTCAAAATTCAATTTTTTTTTAGTGTTTTTAACTACAATTCTTCTATAAATCCATTATTTTTAATAATTAATTAAATATATATTGATAAATTTTAGAAGATTTTGAATTATTAAAATTTTTCAAAAATCTAAGTTCATTAAAATTTCTATTTAAATTCATTCACCATTAAAATTTTATAAAATTTCAAATTAAAACCGTTTGAAGTTCATTTATTTATGAAAATTGTAAACGCAACTCTTTTAAAATTGAATTAATTTTGAAGTATGTAAGTAAAATTATTCATTAAATAATTTATTTATTTCATGATAGTTGTTGAAGATTTAAGTCATTTAAAAAGAAATTTTTGAGAAGGTTTTGTATTAGAATTCGTGGTAATTTCATAGTTTATGAGTCAAAAAAAAAGAGAAAAATTCAGAATTTTCTTACGAATTATAAAAATTCAATTTTTTTCACTACTTTTAATAAAAATTCCTGACTTTTTCCTGAATTCCCTATATGTCAGAATATATAATTATTATAATTGCATTATTATTAAAACTATATATTCCAATTCTGATATTTTATTGTTATAAGAAAAAATTTGAATTAAAAATTTTTACGTTCTAATATTTTTAAAGTTGATAATTTTATTTAAAAAAAGTGAGTGAGAAGTCAGCCGCGCGCGAATTGTTGTTAGTTACATTTATAAAATTAATAAAATTTCGAATTCCCTCAAATCTAATGTTAAAAAAATAAATTAAGTGAAAAGGTAAGTAAAATAATAGACAAAGTTGAAACAAAATTGAAAAAAAAGGGAAAACTAAAAATGGCATACTAACGAACGAGGGAGCATTTCGCAAATCCGCAAATCCTTTTAAATCGAATTTCCCCCGAGCAGTTGTATTTTAAAAGCCAAGTGAAGAAGAGATCGATACTGATTAGTTCCGGAAACTCGTTTCGAGGCAATAGGAGAATCAATTCGGAAAAGAGTTAAGGTTGTATCTTACTAGCGGATCTGGTTAATTCGGTAGTGACCGATGGTGTGAGAGTGGAATCGAGAAATTCGAAAGTCGAGACAACTAGAAGAATGGAAAAGAAATAGGAAACAGTTGGGGGGGGGAGGGGAGAGTTTCCTAAAGGTATATATAAGTAATTTCACGGTGTTACTTCACATTAATACTAAGTCGTGACTTTTACAGTGTTAAGTATGGCGAGACAACTATTATATTGGAAAGCTCTCTCTTTCTTTCTCTCAATCTTTTTTTCTATATACACACACACAAATAGAAAAGGTCTAAAAGATTTTTCGGTACCGATGAAGATTGAATCAAAGCCCATCTTAACCTCGTTATCTATCTCTCGACCGATGCGATGCGCCTGCTCAAAAGCATTTTCTTTCCTCTCCTTGTCTCGCAATTGTTTCTGTCAACGGAATTTTCTTTTCCTACTAAAGCTTTTTATCGGGCGAGGAAATCGTTAACGACCCTCTTTTCAATCCAAAGATGCGACTGCTTCTTTTATTCAAAGGCAAAAAGATATTTTTCCCTTTTTAACGTTTTCTATCTCTCTCTCTCTCTCTCTCTCTCTCTCTCTCTCTCTCTCTCTCTCTCTCTCTCTCTCTCTCTCTTTTATCGTCAAATTGATTATACAACATGTTTATAAAAGAAAACATAACAAATTTCACATTGTTTCAAAATAACAATAATCAATATTTCATCGCGCCCTGTCAAGGCACGATTTTTTAAACTAAAAAAATATATAAATAATAAATAAATAAAATACTTCCTCTATAAGGAAGCCATGAAAAAAAAAATTAATTGATTAGGATTTTTCAAAAAAAAAGAATCTGCCTATGGCCTCATATTCCTTAAATTCTGAATAATAAGCCTCAGAAATAATATGACTTTTTGATTTACTCTAGAAAAATTTTACCACGGGGGCGATTATGTAATTTTATTTCTACTTTGACTTTTTTTTACTTTCACATTGCGCAGATTTTTATTTTTACTTTCACTTTAACGTTGATAAATTTTTAAATACATTTTCACTTTCAATTTGACAAATTTCTATTTTTCCTTTCTCTTTGATAGATTTTTCAATTAAATTCCTTCTAAAGTAAAAGAAAAAATGAAAGTAAAAAAAAAAAAAATAAAAATTAATAAAGCTGAAAATTAAAATAAAATTCTGTAAAAGTAAAAATGAAAGCGAAAATACAAATCTACTAAAGTGAAAGTGAAATTGTAAGTCAAATTAATAATGAAATTACATAATAATCGACCCCCCAAGAAGTCGACTTTGTAATTTCGTTTTGACTTTGACTTTCACTTTCAGAATAAAAAAATTTCCCTTCTATTTTAATTAAAATTAACAATGTCACATAAATCATTGAAAATGTCTGACCAAAAATTGACTACTTTTATCAAGACTTGAAATTATGGCCTCAGTTTCTTGTTGAGGAACAAAGGCATAAGAATTTTTTTGTGTAAGAATATCAAAATTAAGAACCTGTATATAGTTTGTATTTTGTAATTACATTAACAAATTTTTGTGATTGTAAGCAACAAAATATTAATTTTTGAAAAATTTAATTATCTGAAAATCAATTTAACAAACGTAAAATGGTTGATATGTAATAAAGAAATTATCACTTTATTTAATAAACATGTAAATAATTTTCTAGTCAAAGCGTAATAGAATTTTGTTAAGTTATTATTTTAAATTTCTTCAAAAACTTCGTAGAAGTTTGGAAGATATCAATAAAAATATTCTTGCAATAAATACTCAATAAAAATAAGAATGTCAGCTCACTTTTTATTAAAAAAAACTTCTAATCTATTGATAACTAACTCTACCTATACGAAATAGTTTGAAATTAACAGAAAAGAAAAAAAATTTACTTTGAACAAATATAATTAAAAATTTTTTTTGAATTCGGTTGAGTTAAATGTTTTTTAATAAATTGTAATTTTTATTTTGAAATGTTATAAATATATTATTATTGAAATATAAAAATATACTAATTTTAATATAAATTTGATACTATTCTAGTAGGAAATAAGATCGACTCTATATCATTTTTGAAAATAAAATTTTCCTTTCTTTTTTTATATCAATACAAATTTTTGACTTTTTTAATACGAATAATTTTTGTAGAAATAATTTTTTTGTTCAATCGCAATAGAAGTTTTTTAAAAAAAGTATACTTTTCAATATCTTTCAACTTGTGGAGCACCTTGAAAGATAGCAATAAGCATGAATTAGCAATAAACTGTTTAATAAGAAAATAAATTACAGCAACTTTTTATTTACAAATTTCCAATTAATTTTTAATTTTTTTTTTAATTTCCAATCAACTACTAGCAATAGTTGTAAATAATAATTTTCTAATTTAGAAAAAAATAATTAAAATTTACTTCTAACAAATATATTTTCTTAAAACTTTTTTACTTTCTCATAGAGGAAGTATTGTAATACCAAAATTTTTCGAGTTCGATTTTTTGTCATATCTTTATGTTATTTGACCTCAGGAGTTCAAAAATGACATTTCTAAAAAATGTCATTTCGTATGCGTGTGTGTATGTGTGTGTAAACATCACATTTTCATAAATATCTCGAAATCATGAAGAGCTTTTGGGCTGAATTTTTTTTTAAATTGTAGATCTCACCTGCGGACATAAAGCGAGAGTACTTTCTGATATATTAATAAAGTTTAACTAAATTTTTTTTTTATTTTTAATTTTGCAAAAAAAACGTTTTTTGCCCATAACTTTAAAAAAATGTTAGGACACCTATAAATGTTTTTTCATAATTTTGTAGAGTTTTTTTAGACGCATCTTTTGAGCCCTAATTGAAAATTTTTCGTCCATATTAACCGGAGTTATTAAACTTTTAAAAATCAAAAATTTTGGAAAATAAGACTTTTTTGAAAATTTTGTTGAAAAACGTAGAAGTAACTTTAAAATTATCGTTATCAACTTGTACAGCATTAAAAAACGCTTCGATTGACCTATTTTTGAACCTAATTCGATAATAAATTTCGAAATTATTGGTATTTTAAAAACCAAAAATTGTGAAAAATGACATTTTCTCAACTTTTTTTGAGTTTTTTGTTTGAAAATTTTTATTTAACTATTAAATTATTGTAACTATCTTGTAGTGTATTTAAAAATACATTGATTGACTCAAAATTCAATCACTTTTACCATATTTATAAAAAGTTATTCATATATTTCTATGATTTTTATCTCCATGAGGAAGTAAAGTGTTCATGAAATGAGCACCAAAATTATAAAAAAAATATACAACGTGGCAGCGGTTTTTAAATTTGGTTGTTTAATTTTTTTTAATTATAATTCTTAATCTTTATTTTAAAATTTTTAAAATATATTATTATTCAATTACAACAATATATGAATTTTAATATTTTGAAACTATCCTAGTAGGAAATTAGCTCGACTGTATATTACACTTTTGTTCAAAATAAAATTGTCAACAATTTTGTTTAATTCAAAAACAGAAATTTTTTCTTCTTTCATATGGATGAATAATTTTTATTCCTAAAAATTATTTTATAGTAAACGCGCAATAGATTCTTTTTTAGTTGAATATTTTTAAATCACGTAAAACCTTGAAAGATATCAATAATCGTATGTGTATTTTCAATAAACTTTTTAATAATAAAAGAAATTACAGCTCACTTTTTATTAAAAAAAAACTTCTAATCTATTGATAAGTAACACAAGTTATACAAAAATGGTTTGAAATTAAAAGAAAGATAAATAAACATTATTTTGAATATATATTTTCAAATCTATTTTAACTTTTAGATAGGTTTAATTTTTTTAATGGAATTATTATTCTTATTTTAAAATCCCCTGAATATATTATTATTCAAATACAATATTTTAATGATTTTAATATAAATTTTAAACAATGCTTAGATCGGCTCTTTATTACCCCTTTTTCAAAATTATATTGTCCTTTCTATTTTTTATATCAAAAATAGAAATTTTTAACTTCTTAAATATGAATAATTTGTTTAGAAATAATTATTTTGTCAAATCGCAATAGAATTTTGATAAATATCTTTCAAATAATGAAGAACCTTGGAAGATATCAATAAACATGTATTAGCAATAAAATAGTTGCAGTATACATTGGACTTATTAAATATTCATAAAGTCTTCTTTATATTTATTGGTTTATGAAAAACAATTTTTTTGCTGCTTTTAAATTTAAAAATTTTTCAAATCATAGTTTTAAAGCATTAAAATTTCTAAATTTTTACGTTATTTTTGAAATTTTTTTTGTTTACTTTAAACCAATATATATTTTTTTAACTTGTTTTTAAATTTGGTTAAGCTTAACTTTTTTTTAATGAATTCTTAAAGCTGTGACGTCATAATAGTTCAAGTGTCCTTAATATGAAGAAATTTTTTTACAAATAACTTTTTAGATAAATGTCAATTGGATTTTTTTTAAGAAGAATTTTTTTACATATTTTTCAACTCGTGATTGGATTAAAAATATTATTATGTTTAATTTCAAAATAATTTTTGGTTGACTACAGGTATATAATAAAGATTAGTAAGTTTGATTTAAATATATTGTTTCTCAGTATAGAATCGAAACAAAGAAGAAAATTTTAAATTTATTTAAAAAATATTTTTGTTTTTTTAGAGACAATAGAAAATACAAAAAATGTAAAAAAAATAATCTTAGCAAAATTTCCTCGTTTTTTTAAATAAAATTCAATACATTTTTTTACAACAATGGATATAACAAATTTTTTTTCAAATTTTCTTAAATTTATTTTTTTATGATATTTTTTTATTTATTTCTTATTCTGTTCAAATGTTTAACATTATGAAAACCAAGTTTTAAAGTAGTATTTTTTTTAGATAAATGACAATAGAATTTTTTTTAAGAAGCATATTTTTAAATATTTTTTAACTCGTGAAGCACCTTGGAAGAAATCAATAAGCGTGTATTGGCAATAAAATTTTTAATATGAAAAGAAATTTCAGCACGTTTTTATTTACAAATTTACAATCTATAGATGAATAATTGTTTTTCATAGAAATTATTTTTCAATGTTGACCGAAAAATAATTTCTAAGAAAAACATTTATCAAATTAAAAAAATAAATAAAAAATATAAATATAAATAAATATATTAAATGTATTACTTAAAAAAAATTTAGTGCGCGTTGGCATACTAGATTTTTTCCCAAAGTTGGGAAACTTATTTTAGGAAAAGTGTCATCCTACCATATCAAACTATATTAGTAGAAATAAAGATCATCTCTCTATTACACCTTTTTTCAAAATTATATTGTCTTTTCTTTTTATACCAAAAATATAAATTTTTAACTTCTTAAATATGAATAATTTTTTTACAAATAATTTTTTTAATAATAGAATAAATAATGTTAGTAAATTTAATAATTTAATAATTATAATAAATAAGTTTTTCAATAATAGAATTTTTTAAGAAGCATATTTTTAAATATCTTTCAACACGTGGAGAACCTTGGATGATATCAATAATCATGAATTAGCAATAAATTTTTTAATAAAATTTGGAGAGAAAAACAAGCTGTAAAACTTGTTTTTCTTTCCCAATTTCGAATCTATTGATAACTGTAGCAAAAGCTGTAAATAATATTTTAAAGCAATAAAGTCTCTAAATATTTATGTTATTATTGAAATTTTTTATTTTCTGTAAAAGTAGAAATTATATTTTTTAAATAAGCAAAATAAAAATAAAAGCCTCAATTTAAAATTATTATTATAAATTTATTCGTCAAATCTATTGTCGAAATTTGAAAAAAAATTTAAACAAAATATAACTTTTCTTCTAATTTCTATAATTTAAAATATTAAGTATAAAATTATTATTAATTAAAATATTAATTTAAATTTAATATTAGTGAAAAATCTAAGCTTTTTATAATATTCTAATAATTATGCCTTTTTTTTAATTCTTGGAAATAATTTATCACTAGTTGTGAATACGTTTTCACGACAATAGTATTAAATTTATTGCCACTGATATAATTTAATTTCTGTTGAACAGTATAAAAAGCAAGCTTCAGTGGCTTAAATCATGCATTTGAATATTGAACTGCTTTAAAAATGGCGTTTATATTTGAAAAAATAATTCTTCTTCTTGCAATTAATTATCATTTATTATTAGCTCAAAACACAAGTCCTGTTGCTGTTCTTACATGGAATTTCCATAAAGCGGCCCAAAAAGGTAATGAATCTTAAAGATTTTAATGTTCTAATTTTTTGAGTAATAAAATTTTGAATATTTTGAATATTATTTATATTAATTGCTTTATTGAAACAAACTAGCATGAGAATTCTTCAAAAATACGATTATATTTCAAGATAATTTTTAAACGTAAACAAATACAATTTTTTTCAATGAAATTTGACAAAATTTTCAATTGTTTCAATTTTTTAAAATTATTTTCAGAAATAGGTACAATTAACTAATTTTTAAAAAATTTTAATTACATTTTTTCTATAAAGAAATTTTTTCTAAATTTCTAAATTTAATTATTCAAAACTTTAATACTTAAACAAAAATTTTTAAATTTATTTTAATTTATTTTTCTCCAGGAATTAAAATTTCAAATAATTTCAATGAAAAACCGTTTGAAATTTAATTAGATATTTCTAAAAGTGTCAACTATAATTCTTCCAAAATTCAATTATTTTTTTTAGACTTTTTAAATCAAATTATTCAAAACATTAAGAATTAAAAAAAAAATTTTTTAACTTAAAATAAGAATTTTAATATTTTTACACTTTTGCTTCCCTTAAATTTTCAAAGAATTTAATTTCCAAATTTTTTAAAAATATAATTAATTACTAAATTCCTGTTATAATGCTCTAAATATTGAATTATTTTTTAAAATTTTAACTCAATTTTTGTAATCAATTCCTATAAGAATTCAACTGTACGAGAATTGAATTATTGAAATAGAATAATTTCTGTTTTCTAAAATAATGTATTTTTAAAAATACAATTATGATTATAGACAATTTTTAAAGATGAATTAATAAAATTCATTGAAGTATAAAATTTATTTTAATAAAATTTTACAAAATTTCGAATTGTTTAAATTTTTTAAAATTATTTTCGGGAATTCAAGTATATCTTCAAAAAAATTTTAATTACTACTTTTCAAAAAACTAATTTTCTCAGAATTTCCAAATTCAATTTTTCAAATTTCAAACACTTTTAATGTAGAACAATTTGAAAATTTATTTTTATGAAATTTTTATGAAAATTTAAACTGCAAATCTTGCAAAATTCAATTATTTTTTAGAAATTTTTAATAATATTATTCAAAAATTTTAATTTTTTAGGAAGCTAAGAATTTATTAATTTTTATAAATTCCTAAAATAATTTATTTTTAAAAATACAATTTTATTTATAGATCATTTTTAAAGACGAATTAATAAAATTCTTTCAAGTATAAAATTTATTTTAATAAAATTTTACAAAATTTCCAATTGTTTAATATTTTAAAAATTATTTTCCGGAATTCAAGTATATCTTTAAAAAATTTTAAGTACTATTTTTTAGTATCTAATTCCAATCAATTCTTTCCAGAATTCAATTATTTAAATACAAAGATAATAAAATAATTAATTATTTTTAAAAACTGCAAATATATCTCCTTATTGAGTTTTTAAAATTTTCGTTAAATTTTCTTACTTCACTTCTTTTATCATTTACAAATTAACTGTCAAACTTTTGACATAACATTTCCAACTATAAAACGATTTTGGATAAAAAAACAATCAATCAAATTATATATAATAATAAAATATTATTGTAATTGTCTCGATTATTATTATTTAATTTTTCAGCGTGGTATACGTTGTTTAATGAAAAAAGAAGTGCTCTGGACGCAATTGAGGAAAGTTGCAATTTTTGCGAGAATAATGGTGGAGAATGTCGTTGGGAAGTAGGTTTAGGAGGTTGTCCTAACGAAAATGGAGACACTACATTAGATGCTCTTCTTATGGATGGGTAATGACATTAAATCTTTTCTCTTTTTTTTTTTTTGGTAATATAAAAATTATAAATAAAATTATAAATAAAAATTTATATTTGAATCGAATTGAGGGACTGAATACAATTTTCAGAGTAACTATGAACGTTGGAGCTGTTGGTGCAGTTAAAGATGTAAAGAATCCAATATCAATTGCTCGTAAAGTTATGGAAAATACTGATCATACTTTACTCGTGGGTGAAAGTGTCACTCAATTTGCCAAACAAATGGGATTTGAAACTCAATCATTAAATACAGAAGATTCAAAAGAAAAATGGCAGAAATGGAAAGAGAATAGCTGTCAGCCTAATTATTGGATGGTTATTATAATTTTTCTTCTTTTATTATGTTTGATATTTGAAAAGTGTTTTAATAAAATTAATTTTTTTCCTGTTTAAAGAATGTTGTACCGGATCCAGCAAACTCTTGTGGTCCTTATACACCAATTAAAGGGACAGATAAGCAAGAGCAGAAGGTATATTCACCCATAGATAATGAAATACATCATGATACAATGGGTGTACTTACATTGGATGTTAATGGAAATGTAGCTGCTGGAGTATCAACAAATGGTTTAGATTATAAAATTCCCGGTCGTCTTGGAGATTCACCTGTTGCCGGTGCTGGTACTTATGCAGATGCGACTGTTGGTGCCGCCGCTTGTACTGGTGTTGGCGATATTTCACTCCGCTTTCTACCAAGGCAAGTACAATTTTTTCAGTCATTAAATTATAATTTACAAAATTTCTCAATTGCTTATTTAATAATAATAAATTAATTGAATTGACAAAATTATCAATTACGGCAATTAACTATAATAATCTTCGTATTTCATTCTTTCATTCTGTCTGTCCAAACTTCGAAGTTAGTTTTTGTGTTTTTTTTCTTTAAAAAATATTTTTTGGCAGATCGAAAAAATGCAGATATTTTTTCAAGATTTATAATAAAACAATATTTGAAATTATAAAATATAAAAAGAAATGATTAACAAATAAATTTTGTTTATTATATGCTTTTTTCTATAACAAATTTCGCCAGGCTAATCTAAATTATAGAAATTTTTCTCCTTTTTATTAATAAAAAATATGAGAAAATTGTTAATTGTTAAAAAATTATAATTAAGAAATAGGAAATATACCCATTTTATGCATAATTTGTATTTCTCAATAACAATATTGTTCAGAAACTCATTCTTTTCTTTTGGAAAAGAAACATTACATATTCTATTCGATTTGTCAATTACAAATTTTAATTGAAAATGAAAATTGAACTTTTTAAATTTTTAAAAAATAAAGAAAAAAATTTTACTCAGAAAAATGTTCTGTTACATTTATTTACGAATTTCTTTAATTGTAAATTCGAAAACACATTTATAAATAATTAAAGATGACCGAGTGATAAAATCATTGTTGTATATTATAAGAATATTATTACAATAACTTTTTCAAAATTTTTTCCATCATTTCAAATCAATTATTATTTTCTACAATTTTTAATTATTTTTTATGAAAATAATTGAATTCCTTTAACCAAATTTTATTATTTATAAAAATAATTGAATAGTGTTTTCAACAAAAAATTGAATAACAAATTATTAAATTCTATTATTTTTAAAATTGCTAATTTTATATCCTAAAAAGTTAACCGCGCGTTTTATTCATTATTTTTTTGTTTCTAAAAAAATTAGCATTTTGTAACAAACGTTTTAGGTAATTAACAAATGTAAATCCTGCAAAATATTATCCTTTTTTTAATATGAAAAACTTAATTGTTTGACAAATCGAAATTATGCAGCTATTTTTTCCTTTTTTCTAAAAAAAAAATTAAAAAATGGTTGGAAAATGAAAATTAGAAAGTAGAAAATATTTTTGATATTTTTTGCTTTTCAATTACATTTCATAAACCAAGTAAAAAAAAATGTTATAAATCAAATTTTGTTTAAGAAATTTTAAATTTATTCTGGAAGAAATATTTACAAAATTTATATTTGTTAAAAACGATTGTAAAATTATTCGAAAACATCAATAACTTCTTTTCTAAATAAATATTTAATTGTTGGTGATAAGTATAAAAAATTAATATTTTCAAAAGAATATAATTTAAAACCTTTTCAAAATTCAATTATTTCTTAAAATTCATGCTATAATGCTTTGAATATTCAAACATTATTTTTGAATATTTGAATAATTTGAATAAAAAATATTCAAATCTAAAATTTTAACTGAAATTCATTTTTAAATAAATTTTAATTAGAAAATTCTACGAGAATTCAATTATTTAAATACAAAAATAAATAATTCTTTGAATAATTAAATATTTCTTAAAATTGAATTCTCATAAAGTATTTTATCAAAACATTTTTAAATAATTGATTTCTTTGACGATTTTTAATAAAATTGTGAAAAACAATTACATTTTTCGAGGAATTCGATTCAAATTGTATTAAAATTAATTGGAATTCTGCGATGAATTTTATTTATGAAAATAATTAAATTCCTAAAAATAATTTTATTATTTATGAAAATAATTCAATATCTGTAAAAAAAAATTGACTATTTATTGAAAATAATTAAATTAATGCGAAGAAATTTATAAAAAAAATTATAAATAATAGAATTCATATGAAATTGAGGAAAATTTTTGAAAATAATTGAAATTTTGTCAAAAATTTTATTAAAAATTGTTAAAAAATTGAATTTTGCCAAGAATTTTATTAAAAATTTCTAAAATAATTGAATTTTGGAAAAGAATTTATATAATTATTATACCAGAACTTAGACTTTTGTTTTTTCAAATATTTCTCATATACGTATGCATTTAACCTTTTTTTTGCTTATTATAATTTTTACGTTTATTTTTAAAATATAATTTAATATGAAAATGAAAAATGTTTTAATGTATGTTTTTTTAAGTGTTCTATAATTCATAAAGTCATTGACATTCTTTTACAGTTATACTGCTGTTGAAGCAATGAGAAATGGAGCAACACCTGCAGAAGCAGCAAAGATTGCAGTCAATAGAATGGCGAAATTTTATCCAAAGCATTCACAAGCCGTTATTACAATGAATAATAAAGGAGAATATGGAGTTTACTGTCATGGATTTCTTACATTTAACTACAGTTTTCCTTACCATGTCGCTAACGAAAAATTAGGAGATGCAACATTAATGTATCAACCTTGTTTCAATACTGCTCATTTATTTACCAACGACAGCAGAAAGTTAATTTACAATTACATATAATAATCGTGGTATTCTTTTCAGATCTCTCTTGATTTAAAGAAGAATTTTTTCTTAAATTAACATTTAAAAAATTTTTATTTTATTATTATTAGTATTTTTCAGAAAAAAAGATTTCAATTTTCAAGAAAAACATTAAAAACCTAAAAAATGTATATTTTGTTTCTACAAGTTTAAGATGATCGAAACTTTCTGTCATATCATTACTTAATTATTCTTCACATTACTTTTATTTTTCTCATTTTATTTTACATAACATTCTATTTAAAAAAAAACCAAGAGAAAATCTTTCAAAGTTCAATCACGTTTGTTAAATGATAAATACACTCCAACATTATAATATAAATTTTATAATATAATAGAAATGTCAAATATGACGAGTGTATAATAAATAAATAAATTTGAAAAAATAATAAAACTCTAATTTAATTACAATTCCAACAGGGAAAAAATATATAAAACAGAATTTATTTTAGTTTAATTAGTTAAAAGTGTAAAAAAATCTGAGTACATGTTTAAAATTCTTTTTTCTAGTAAAGTAGAGAAAAATTGCCAAAAGCAACAAAAAATTTCTTATTTTAACCTCTATAAATTTTATTATTATCAAAGTATAACATAAAATTCATTTTTCAAATGATTCTTGAATTAAAGTTAAGTTTTTGTCATTTTTAATTTTTAAATCGACATTTTTCAAAAATGTGTTTGAATTGAACGTATTTTATAATTGAATGAAACGTAATTTTTATTGAATCAAGCTTATGTGCTGAATAAAAATTATTACGTTTAATTCAAAAATAATTTTTGGTTGACTGTATAATAAAGATAATTATGTTTGATTCAAATATATTTTACCAGTGTAGAATCGAAACGAAGAAGAAAATTTAAATTTTATTTTAAAAATATTTTTGTATTTTTAGAGACAATAGAAATTACAAAAAATGTGAAAAAAATAATCTTAGCGCTGGATAAAACCAATATTTTTTTAATTTTCTTACATTTGTTGGTTTATGATATTTTTCTATTTATTTCTTATTCTATTCAAATGTTTAACATTATGAAAACAAAGTTTTAAAGTAGTAATTTTTTTAGATAAATGTCAATAGAAGTTTTTTTAGAAAGCGTATTTTTAAATATCTATCAACTCGTGAAGTTTCTTGGAAGATATCAATAAGCATGTGTTGGCAATAAAATTTTTAATAAGAAAAGAAATTACAGCACGTTTTTATTTACAAATTCAAATTTGTTGATAACTAGCAAAAGCTGTAAATAATAGTTGCATAATTCAAAGAAAATTAATTAATATTTTTAAAAAATATATATTTTTTTTAACTTTTTCTAAATTTGGTTAAGTTTAATTTTTTTTAAGTAATTATACCAATGTGAAAATTTTCACAAAGTCAAACAAACTGAGATTTGGGCGTCAATTTAGGCCCAACTTGGCTTCCTAAATTTTTAGAAGTAAAGAAATAAAATAAATGGCTCATTAAATTATTATTTAAATAATATACTGGACTAGCAAACAAAGAAATAAAATTGTAATAAACACCAAAATAAAAAAAATTTTTGTTTAGTGTACTTGAGCAAAGTTTGGGTCACCCAACTTAACCATAACTGAAATTTCCAAAAGTATTACCAAACTGAACTTTAATTAGATTTTTTGTTATAAATATATAAATCAATAGAAAGCTTAAGAAAAAATAATAAAATTAAAAACTTTTAGAAATAAATAAAAGAAAATATGTAAATTCGATTTGTCGGATAACATTTTTTAACAAAACTGTCATTTCTTTTATAGAAAAAAATTTGCATGATCTTGATTTATTAATTATTATTGTTTTATTAATTAATTTACAATTAAATTTAAATTCTGTATTGCTAGTAATTTTTATGGGCTACATGTAAATGTTTTTTATTTATAACTAAGAACACTGGAAGATTTGTTAAAAAATTGTTATTGAAAATTCTAATTGTTCCAAATTTCTTTTTTTTTCTTTATCAAAAAGCATATTTTTAAATATCTTTCAACACGTGGAGCACCTTGGAAGATATCAATAAGCATGTATTAGCAATAAAATTTTAAATAAAAAAAAATTACATTTCGTATTTATTTGCAAATATTAAATCTGTTGATAATTATTAAAAGCTGTAAATAATAGTTGTATAGTTCAGAAAAAAATAAATAAAATTTACTTTTAAACAATTAAATAATTAAATTAAACAATTAACTTTATTAACTACAATAATTTGGATGTTCTTTCATTTATTCACTTTTTCGGTCCCTCACACTCTGAAGTTGTCTTTTGTTTATAATTTTGTTTTTTTTATCTTTAGATAGATTGTATATTATATTATTATGTTATAATTATTTTTATTTTATAATTAATTCAAAATTGTAATGACAAATGGAAATCATCAGAATTTGTTTCACTTCTTTTCATTAAAAGACTAAAATTTTGTTAAATATAATGTTTTGTCAAATTAAAATTATGCAGATTTTTGTTCTTCACTTCTAAACAAAATTAGAAAATTGTTAAACAACTCTGATTAAGAAATAGAAAATTTATTTATTTTGTATTATTTTTCTTTATGAATCACAATTTTTTTAACAAAATTATTATTTTGTTTTAGAAACAAAAGAAAAATATTTGCACAATTCCTATTTTTAATCTTATTTTTGGAACAGGATTTTCCACAGGAATTAAGACATTCAAAAATTTCAAATTCAAACCTTTTTTAAATTAAACAATTTATAAAAGTATTGTTATAAAACATGAAGATATCGATTGCTTCGAGTCGAAGACTCGAAGTGACCGATTTCTTTATGTTTTCTATTATATTAAAGATGACCAAGTAATAAAATAATTATTTTATATTATAAGAATATTGTTACTGTAACTTCATCAAAATTATTTTCATCATTTTAATTCAATTATTATTTTCTAGAATTTAAAATTATTTTTTATGAAAATAATAATTAAATTCCTTAGAAACAATTTATTATTTATGAAAATAATTAAATGTTTGCACACAATTTTATTAAATGTTTTTTTAAATAATTGGATTCTTTTTTGGAAATTTTATTAAAATAGTAGATATTGAAAATCATTGAATTAGAAATTATTTTTGAAAATAATTGAAATCAGGTCAAGAATTTTTTTGACATTTATTAAAATAATTGAATTTTAAAAAAAAATTTTGTTATTTATAAAGATATTTGGGATTTTTATAAGAATTTTTTTTAAATTTTCAACATAGTTGAATTTTATAAGAATTTTATTTTTTTTGAAAATAATTGAATTTCTGCAATTATCTGTAATTTTTCAAAAATTGAATTTTTTTAGTGTTTTCAACATAAGTTTAAATTGGAAAATTTTTAAATTCTATTATTTTTAAAATTACTAATTTTATTTAAAAAAGGTAGTAAGAAGTTAGCCACGTGCTTTAGCGCGCGAATTGTTTCTAGTTAACATAAATAAAACAAATAAAGTAATAAAAAATAATTAAAAAAAAAATTTTTTTTTTACTTGATTTCTAAGCAGAAATAGTGTTAGAAAAAAAATATATAATTTTTTTAAATTCTGCTCTTATATAGTTGAAAATTCAGGTTTCCCTTAAGAAATCAACTTAAAACAATTTACTCTGGTTTTTGAAAACTCTACGTATCAATTTTGTACGTATCTTAGAGAAAATTCCAAAACACGAAGGAAAATAATGTTTTTAAAGTGAATCGAGAATTTTTTTTATAACAAAATATTTACACTCGACGTATACAAATAACTACACAAACTCCGTCTGTATTCATAGCGTAGTCATAGAATTTTACACTTGCAGTGAACATAAATTTAAAGTACCATAGAATGGCCTCTCTTAAATTTTACTCTATTAGTTGCAGCTTAACCTCTGCTACCCAGCAATTTCAGTAAAAACAGATTTTCCCCGAAATTTACGTTCTCCCAAAGAAATATTTCTTCCCTATTTTCATAAATATGCTCAAACCAAGAAAAAAATTCTGCAAAAATTTTGTCAAAAATTCGACTAATGACTTCTAAATGAAAAAAAATTTTCAACATTAAAGAATAGAAAATACAAATTTTATTTTCTTTTTTAATTTTATTTTGAGAAATAGGATAAAATTTGAAGAAAATATATTTATAGAAAATTTCTCCTGGTGTCGATTTTTTCTGTATAGAAACGAGGAAGATTGAAAGGTATGTTTGTGATAAATTGGCACCGATTCGTGGTGGCAATTTTGAAAAAAAGATTTAAAAAATAGTACTTCAATTTTTGCAGTACATTTCATTGATGGGAAGAGCCGATTGACAATTTCACGTTTTGAAATGGAGAAAACGAGGGTTGTAAGAAAGGGGCGTCAGGTGTAGCCGCGGGGCTTTTATTCAGGACTTTATGGTGTAGTCAAGGGACCTGTAAAGACGAATCTCGGTCTGTTCATATATGCATATCTCATTTCATTTATGTATGAACGATTTCGAACCAGCAATATACACTGCATACTATCGAGAAAACGCTCCCACAAAACCGAAACATTTTTCACGATTTACTTCCTTTTTTCTATTACACATCCGATCGATTGCCCCCCCCCCCCCTTCACTGTGAAAATATAATTCACTTTATATTTTTCAATAATTTTATGCACATATGTACCTATTAATTTTTGATTTTTTAAAATTTTTATTTGCTTATCTCTGTACTTATTATTTTACTTATTTATTTGCCTACATATTCAGGGTTGCTACACAACCTGAAAACCTGGAAATGTTAGGGAATTTTATAAACCTTGAAAAAACCTTATTTTCAATACAGTTTTAATTAAATTTCATCAAAAAATTAAATTATTTTTCAAAAATTTTAATGAAATTCTTCGTAACAATTCAATTTTTTTTCAAAATAAAAATAAAAACCTTGAAAAGTCAAAGAATTTTGATCAAAATTTTGGAAAATTATTGTTTTCTAAAGTTATTGTGCTTCTTCTTGAAATCTAATTTTATTTAAACATTTCAAAATTAATTCAATTTTAAAAGAATGCATTTAAAATTTTCATAAATAGATGATCTTCAAAAGATTTTAATTTAAAATTTTGTAAAATTTCAATTTTAAATGAATTTAATTAAACTAGTTTAAAAAAACTTAGATTTAAAAAAAAATTTTTTAACTAAAATTCTTCTGAAGTTAGTTAAATTTTTTAATATATATTTAATTAATTGATTATTAAAAATAATGGATTTATAGAAGAATTTTAGTTAAAAACACTAAAACAAATTGAATTTTGAAGCAATTACAAATGATTGGAGAAATTCAATTATTTTCAAAAATAGTAAAATTCTTATCACAAAATTCAATTATTTTCTAAAATTTTAATAAAATTCTTGTCAAAATTTTAATTATTTTCAAAAATTTTCATCAATTGAATGATTTTTAATATCTACTACTTTAATAAAAAAAAACCTCAAAAGAATTCAATTAGTTAAAAATTTTTTTTAATAAAATTCTACGCAAACATTTCATTATTTTCATAAATATTACAACTCATCGCAGACTTTCAATTATTTTTAATACAATTTAAATGGAATTCCTCAAAAAATGTAATTACTCTTAAAAAATAAAAATTATATTAAAAATCAAAGAAATTCAATTATTTTAAAAACATTTGCTACAATTTATTTTTTAGAATTTAAGTATTATTTTCAATAAATTTTTAATTAAATTTCTTGAAAGAATTAAATTATTTTCAAAAATTTTAATAAAATTCTCTATAGCAATTTAATTTTTTTCAAAATAATTTTAATAAAATTCTTCATAGAAATTTAATTAATTTAGAAAATTTGTCAAAATTCAATTATTTTCAATGTCTACTATTTCAATAAAATTTTATAAAAGAATTCAATTATTTAAAAAGAAATTTTAATAAATTTTTTCTCCGAAATTCAATTAATTTAAAAAAATGTAATAAAAGTCTTTGTAGAATTTCAATTATTTTTAATACAATTTTCATCAAATTTCTCGAAAAATGAAATTATTCTTAAAAATTTTATTAAAATATGACAAGAGAATTCAATTATTTAAAAATTTGTTGATAAAATTCTTTATGAAAATCCAATTTTAAGAAACATTCAATAAAATAAAATATTTATATAATTGTATTTAAATAATTGAATTCTTGTAGAATTTTCTAATAAATTTTGATTTAAAAATATATTTCAGTTAAAATTTTAGATTACAATTGAATATTGAAAGCGTGGATTTTCAGAAATAATTGAATTTTCAAAAAGTTTCAAATTAAAATCTTTGATAATTTGAACTTTTCATACTTTTAATTAAGAATTCTGTAGAATTGATTTTTTTCAAAAAATTTAGTGGAATTTTTTTTTTATTTAAAATTTTTAATTTCTAATATATTTAATTGAAGAATGTCAGAATAATCGAAATTTTGTAAAATTAAAAAGGATTTAAAAACTCTGAAAGAACTTTTTCAAAAATTCTTAAAGAAAATTTATTTAAAGAAGAATTTGATTTGAAAATTCTATAGTAATAAATAATCCAAATGATGAAAATATTTTTTGAAGCAGTTGCAGTAGCAATTTAGCAAGTTTTATATAATAAATTTTTTATTTATTACTTATCTTTTTAATTTATTAACAATTACTCATCTCTGTACTTCATTATTTACATATTTTTTTAATTATTTACTATTTTATTTTGTAAGTTTTTACTAGGTATAACCTGTACGAAACCATTGGGTAAATGAAGAATAATAAATTTAAATTAAAATATTTATTTAAAACGATTTATGTGTTGAAATAGAGAACAGTATTAAATTTCAATCGATTTGCTAATTAACGATATTAATATCTTTTCAAATGCAATATTATAATTATAATTTGCAATAAAAAATATTATTTTTACATGAAATTATATTATAATTACGTCAGTTCTAAAATAAAAATGATTAATTAACAATATTTTAATGACAAGTATTTGAATTATTTTTAGTGACAGTATTTTAATAACAAAATTTACATTAAAAACATATAATTATGAGGTAATTAATTTAATAATAGTAGCGAGAAATATAATGCTATCCAAAACAACTATGAATTGTTAATTTTAATATTCTTCAAATTTTGGATAATGATTCATAAAAAGTTATAATAACAACAAAAATTATAGTAGTATTTCAGTTGGGAAATATAAATTTTAATTTTAATATTTTTCAAATTTAATTTTTTTTTTATTTATTTATTTATTTTTTAAAAATTTTTTTATATATTTTTCTATTTTTACTTTTTATATTTATATGTCTGTTACTTCTTTATATTAAATAATTGTTAATTTTTAATTTATTATTTTTTTATTACGTTTTTACATTATATGCTTAGTATACAATTTTTCATTATTCAAAAATATTTTTTATTTTATTTTTGTCTATCTATTCAATTTTTCAAAGAGTACAAGAGGGTTTCAATACAATAGAAAGTAATTTTAAGTAGTAATAGTTCTCTCCTTAATTACTACTAACATAATTATTTTAAGTTCTTTCAATTCATATTCCTTACTTTTTAATTGTTACTTGATTTCTCGTATTTTGAAGACTGATTATCAGTAGTAACAATCAACTGCAGTCAGACACAATTTTGCAGGATTCTTGTAAGTTCAAAATAAATTATCAGTATAGTAAAAATTAATTCCAGTCAGACACTATTTACGTAAATTCTCGTAATTTAAATAAAACTTTAAAGACTGATTTTCAGTAGTAAAAGTAAATTGTAGTCAGACACAATTTTGCAGAATTATTGAAAGTATAAAATAAATTATCAGTAGTAAAAATATTGCAGATATTCACAATTTTCTTCAATTCTCGTAATTTAAAGGCTAAATGTCAGTAGTAAAAGTCAATTGCAGTCAGACACAATTTGGCAGGATTATTCAAAGTTTAAGAAAAATTATCAGTATAGTAAAAATTAATTCCAGTCAGACACTATTTACGTAAATTCTCGTAATTTAAATAAAACTTTAAAGACTGATTTTCAGTAGTAAAAGTAAATTGCAGTCAGACACAATTTGGCAGGATTATTCAAAGTTTAAGAAAAATTATCAGTAGTAAAAATCAATTTTAGTTAGACACAATTTACTTGAATTCTCGTAATTTAAGACTGATTATCAGTAGTAAAAGCTAATTTCAGTCAGACACAGTTGTACGGTTTTTTTAAGTTCAAAATAAATTACGAGTAGTTTAAATCTATTTTAGTCAAGACACAATTTACTCAAATGATTGTAATTTGAAAAATTGATTGTAAGGAGTAAAATCCAATTGCTTTTTGACAAATATATACTCTATTATTTAAGTAAATTAAATTTCCCTGGATGAGACTTTGGCTTAAAATTTCTGATTTTATTGTTGTTTTCCCGATTATCAGAAAACAAACTGAACTTTAGGTTTAATAAAAAAGAAATTGAGGAAAATTTTCTACTCTAGTTGATAATTTATTAAAATGCCAAGGAATGAAGAAATCAATGTATTTATGGCAATAGTCAAAAGAGAAAATAGAAAAATGATGAATAAATTTCAGTTTATTAAAATAAGTTGACGAGAAATTAATGTTTGGGGAATGAAATAAAAGTGAAAATGTAGAAAAAGAAAGTGAAAGGGGAGTAAATTTTGAAGGACCTGAAAAGAGAATTTGATGGACATTCGTTAAGTAGACGATTGTCGTCAATCGTAATTACCCTGACTATATTCGAGTTGTTACAGCAACTTTGGAATTGGCAAGTTTGAGACTTTCGATGTATTACGAGCACTTTGGCATTTGTAGTGTGTGTCGAGGCATACATGCCTCTCTGATGAGAGGCGAGAGAAATCGAGGAATCAGACTTAAGGGAAGGTACACAAGAGGCTTGACGAAGAAGAGAAGAGGGTAAGAGAGTGAAATAGAAGCATGACATCAAAACTTGATCTAAACTAAGCGAGTAACTCTCCGTGTTACTACTTGAGCAATGTCGTTGTTGTATATAGTAGAGATTGGTGGGTTATGCGAAATGCTTACGGAAGAGACTCTCTCTCACACCTTCGCTCTCTCTCTCTCTCTCTCTCTCTCTCTCTCTCTCTCTCTTTCCTTCACTTTCTCTTGTTCTCTCTCTTTCTCTCTCTCTGTATCTGAAAGGTAGAATGGGAGAGTACAAGAGAGAACAAGAGAGAGAGAGAAAAAGATAACAAGAGAGAGAGAGAGAGAGAGAGAGAGAGAGAGCAAAAGAGAGCAAGAGAAAGAAAGAGAGAGAGAGACAAGGAGCAAGAGAGTCCATCAAGAGAGAATTGGGGAAAGACGGTAGAAAATAGAAGACCGAGCACTATAGGAATGAAAGGGGGTTGATAAGGATGACAGAGAAGTAAGAGAGAATGAGGGTGAGAGGGGTAGAGGGTTGGAAAGCATAGAACATAACTCTCGCGTACATCTTGTATAATTCTGACCGCATCCCACCAAACTATGACATATTCTAGCATTAGCTATTCCAGCCAGATCCCAATACCTTTCTCCAACCCTCCCAAGCGGCAACTGCTTTCCACTCTCTCCCTCCCTTTGCCTGCTATAACCGTCAACCAGCCAACTTTGATCGCGAATCAACTTATCCAAAGACACCTCATTCCACTCTACACCGAGGACTTTGATAATAATTGTCTCGAGAAATATCCCCAACCATATTATCCCTCAGCATATTTCTATTTATATTTACAATCACAATTTTAAACGCGTCGGCCCACTCCAAAACTTTTTTGGAAAATCTTCATCTGTATATTATAAGGTATAAATAAATAAAAAAAAATCGGGTCCAAAGTTAAAAAAAATTAATTTGTTTATAAAAAAAAATTTTTTTTAAATACAAAATTGAAAAAAAATTTTTTTTTAACATTTCTTAAAATTTGAAAGAAAACTAAAACTTTCACTCTTTGACAAGTTTTTTCTAAACTTAATATTTTCAGACTTATAAGCTACTGAAAATATGTCTACAGTTACAAATCCAAAATTTCGAAAATTCATAACTCGAAAATTTGGGCGATTAAAAAAAAATAAAAAAAAAACATTTTTGATGTTTGTAAGTAGTTTTTAATTTTTCAGTGAATAGAAGAGTTTCAGAATTCATTTAGTCTTTTTAGAAATAATTCTTTAAAAAAAAATTTTTTTTGTTATAAAGAAAAATAATTAAAATATTGAACATTTTAAATAATTTAAATTTTGTTTCAATAGAAATTATTATTTTATAACATCCACAGAAATAAATCACAAATAAACAATAACCCATATTTTTAAACGTCAAAATTTATTTATCGATGTTCATTTTTTAGCTGCATTTGCGGTTAGTTAGTTCAACTAAAAAACTGGTTAGTTTAAATTTCCTGGAGTGTAAAACAGATAATAAAATATGTGTAACTTTTACGAAGGAAAAAATATAGTAAAGTGTAAGTAATATTATGAAGAAGATTAGAATGACTAAATAAATTTTTAACATTCGAAATTTAACACTCCAGTTTTCTCCGTGTGAAAAAACATTTCTATTTGGCCTTAAGAATGTGTCCACCAAAAAACAGAAAAAGAAATTATTTTTTATAAAAGTTATTGCAAAATTAATTTTTTAGCAACTTTTTAAACAAAATGTTATTTCTCCTAAATGAATGAACCAATTTAAATGAACCAAGCGGGAATATCAAGGGGATAAAATATACTTTCGTTTAGAATTAGAAAATTTTTAAAAAGTTTATTTTTTAATAATTATTTAATAAATTTTTTATAAACAATTAATTTTTTTTAATGTTCTGCGCCTTTTAAAAATTTGAAAAAAATACTAACATACACTTAAAACTAAGAAATCAAAATCGGTTAAGAAAATTTTGGAGCGACAATTATTTTATTTATTATTATTATTATTTTATTTATTTAAAATTCTTAAGGCCAAATAGAAATGTTTTTTCAACATTTCGATTAAAAAAAAAAATACTTTTTATTTTCTGTGAAATTTTCACGAATTCTGACCCACGGTATTTCTTTTTTTTCTATACAGATTAAGAAAAAAATATATTTAACCGAATTTTCAAAGTCATAGGTAAATCTTACGTGGAATTGCCCATTGTATATAATTCATTTAACTTAGTAACCGGACTCGAAGCAGTGAAAGTATTTAAAAATACGGACTTTACGGACCAAAAATTAATGACCAATTATTACTGACAAAATATAACCAGACTTTTATCGAAGAATTCGATTAAAATTTTATTAAAAATAATTGAAATTCTACGATGAGTTTTACTATTTATGAAAATAATTAAATTTCAAAAAAGAATTTTATTATTTAGAAAAATAATTGAATTATATTGCAAAGAAATTTATAAATAATTCGTAAATAATTAAATTTTTCTGAAATTTTTATTATTTTATGAAACTAATTAAATGTTTGGGTAGAATTTTATTGAAATTTTATTTTTTAAATAATTGAATTCTTTTGGAAAATTTTATTAAAATAATAGATATATTGAAAATCATTGAATTGAGGAATTTTTTCCAAAATAATTGAATTTCGGAGAAGTATTTTATTATTTATAAAGATAATTGAAAATTTGAAGAGAATTTTTAAAAATTTTTGAACATAATTGAATTTTTGCTAAGAATTTTATTACTTTTAAAAATAATTGAATTTTGCAATTATTTGTAATTTCTCGAAAATTCTCCAAATAATATCGTACAATTTACGAACTATTTGTCCTTTATTAATCAAATTACAGACTTTACGGACCTTTTTTAAAAAAACTTACTTTTACGGTTTTAAAAAAAATTTACGGACATTTACGGGATTTATGGACCTAGTTCGAACCCTGTAGTAAACATACAATAATATATAATGTTAAAAAAATTATTTCACGAAATTTATATTATCTATTTCTTATTAAAAATCACTAAAATTTAGTAAAATTCAAGTAGAAATTCTATAGAATCGTTCTAGTGAAATTCTATAGAATATTCACTAGAATTATCATAGAATGATTAAAATAAATTATCAGTAGTAAAGATCAATTGCAGTCAGACAAAATTTTGCAGGATTATTGAAAGTTTCAAAATCAGTAGTAAAATTAAAATGCAGTCTGACACAATTTACTTGAATTTTCGTAATTTAAAGAGTAATTGTCAGTAGTAGAGGTCAATTGCAGTCAGACACAATATTCTTGAATTCTAGTAATTGTAGGATAAATTATAAGTTGTTAATATCAATGAAAGTTTGGACGTACGTTATTGGAATGCATTTAATTGTAAAGTAAATTATCAGTAGTGAAATCTCAATTAGGTCAGACACAATTTACTTCAATTTTAGTTATTTAAAAACAGATTTTCAGTAGTGAAGGCCAGTTGTAATCAGACACAATTTTTCGTCATTCTTGCAAGGTCAAAATAAATTATTAGTGATGAAGATCTGTTTGAGTCAGACATAATTTACTTAAATTATCTTATAAATTGAAGACTACTTATCAGTAGTTAGGGTCAATTGCTCTTTGTCAAATATACTTTTATTTAAATTAAGTTAATTGTATTTGACTTAATTAAAATACATTTTCCAGGCAGATCAAATTTTTCTTTGACCACATAGCAAGGTATAGTGACTTCATTAAGTTAACAAGAATTTCTTTGAATTAAATAAACGACTTTCTAGGTGTAATGCCCTCAAGCAATTCTGAAAAATTTGATTCAAATTAACATATAATATGTCTACTATGAAATTAATATTTACATATTTGTATCGCATAATTTTTACTAAGGTCAATTAAATGACATTTGCTTTTGAATTATTTTATTTTTATTTTTTGAATTATTGTTCAAATACAATTTATTTGCTTTATCGATTTGATTTTAAATCAAATAAACATGATTCGATTCAAGTGAACATTTATCTGATAAATAGACAACTAATCTTCTATTTAAATCAAATACATTTTTTTTCTCAGTATAATGCTCACACAAAATAGCAGCGAGAAATAATGCTCATTTACATATTAGATCTCATCTAAAATTCAATCTCTCCTCATCCTTAACAATGCAACTGATGTAAATTGATGAATGGGTTCAGCATTACTCAATTCAACAACATGTCCACATAATTATCATCATATTCCTCGTGGTGTGTTGACAGTCGATATCGTTTGTCGATGTTCCATTGATGTGATGCGTGGATACAGTAATATTATCGATAGTTATTGACAGAGATGGATGCAGTCCTACACATTATGACAATATATAGCGGTCGCGGAGAAGTGACATGTAAATGCACACACGCACCGGGGGGGGGGGGGAGAAAGAGAGATTGCTTTATGACAAAAGCGCAAGAGAGAGAGATGAGGGCAAAGGGAGATAATCGCTGGACGTCTGCCTTTTTCAAAACACAGAAGGGGGGAGAGAGGGGGGAAAACACATTAGCGTTGCTATTTGTATTTGAATATAGAGGAAAGCGCTGGACGTTGTAATTAGGCACGACACATCGCGCCCTGGGGACGTGGACAACCCCAGTTGCCTTGTCCTCCAAACCAACCTCTCTGGATATATTCACCAGAGAAAAGCGTGTGTGGCGGAGTGTATATATATATATATAATCAAGGTTGGCCCAGCGCAATATTCCCCACTGCGCACATACTTCATTTTGGCTGATTATGCTTGTATATGTATGAAGTTGTGCTCTACGGGCGCACTGGACGAACTTTACTGGGACGCGGTCATCACTGCAGTGACCACATTTCCGGTTGCGAATAGTGAGTTTAGAAGCACTGGAGCATATACGTTTATAGACAACTTTAGGTATCATTTTGGGCTCGTTGGGCTTCACGCGACTCGATCGTTTTCGAGACCGCGGTGTAAATCACCCCCTCTCCTCGCCATTTTACCCCTTAATGGATCGTCACGCTAATCTCTGACAGACGGCAATGCACTTTGCAGCATCCTCGGTGGTCACCAAATAATACAAGTCTCGATTTCAAATCGCGCTATTTCGGTTTACGATTCTCCTATTTGCAGTTTTGCTTAAAACATTTGTCTTTGGTTTTGGCGCCATTTAACTGCGTTGTTGTTAGGGCTTATGCTGCAGAAAAGTGTTAGATAGAGGGAGAGAAATTTAATAGGATGAAAGTTGGCTAAAAAGGGTTTGTACACACTGAGAAAACATTATACTTAAATGAAACACAAAAATAATGTTAGACGATTTTGTTTAATTGAAATTAGTTTGTAAGTTTAATCTCAATAATATAGAAAATATCTACTGCATTGATTCAAAAGTATTATTTGTTTGAATAATTATATTTAATTCAAACATATTTTCTGTTACGGTTTAAACAAAAATTATGTTTAAAAATTTTATGTTTGAATCAAACTTAAAAGTTGGTTTGGTTTGATCAATCACAATTTATGTTTGATTTCAATATATTATCTCTTAAACTGAACCAGAAAACATGTTTGAATTCTTAAATATATTTACTGTATAGCAAAGATATTTTAAGTTTGATTTAAACAAAATTTGTTTGAATCAAATAATTTCTTTTCTCAGTGCATGAATTTACCTGTGGGGTTCTTATATGCTGTTAATATCTGTTTTAGAAAAAAAATTCACTTTAATTCGATAAATTGTGGGTAGTTAATTTACTCTCCACAAATAAAACGGTATAATTTGACAGAATTTCACTATTTCAGTGATTTTATTCTTACCACCTTAACTTTTTGAGGAAAATACAACATGATTGTCGGAAACAGGCAACGGGATAAAGGTTTTTGGGTTCTCTGAATTCGAATTTGACTTTTATTTTTAAAAATTAAAAATAAATGAATTCTTGGAGAGGATTTTATTCAAATTTTTTTAAATATTTGAATTTATGAGAGTCATTTTATTATTTATGCAAATAACTGAAATCTTGCGAAGAATTTTCTTCAAATTTTTTTAAATAATTGAATTCTCGTGAAAATTTTTATTATTAGGGAAAAATAATTGAATTCTTGCAAATAAAATCATTAAAATTTTAAAAAATAATCATTTTAAGACTGATTGTCAGTAGTAAAAGTCAATTCTAGTCTGATAAAATTTTCTTTAATTGTTGTGGTTTGAAGACTAACTGTTACCAGTAAAATTAGTCAAGCACAATATACATATACACATTTTATGCATAATCTATATTTCTCAATAACAATATAATTTAGAAACTCATTCTTTTCTTTTGGAAAAAAAACATGACATATTCTATTCTATTTGTCAATTACAAATTTTAATTGAAAATGAAATTGAAACTTTTTAAATTTTTAGAAAATGAAGAAAAAAAATTTACTAAAAAAAATGTTCTGTTACACTTATTTACGAATTTTTTAATTGTAAAATTATTCGTAAACATCAATAACTTTTTTTTAAATAAATATTTAATCAATATTATTTTTTCATACACTGTAAAAAAAGGGAGTTAAATTTTAACTCCCCCGGGGGGTCTATAAAAGTCGCACCCATTGGGGAGTTAATGCCAGGGGAGTTAAATAAAGAGTGTTAAAATTTCACACTCAAATGCTAACTCCCCAAGGAAAAAATAACTCGCGCGGGTGTTGAATGAAGGGAGTTAGAAATTAACTCTCTTTTGGAGTTGATTTTTAACTCGAAAAATTTCACTCCCAACTCCCGAGTCCGTTAACTCCCTAAATTTTTTACAGTGTAGGAATTAAGAATTTCAAAAATTTCAAATTCAAATCTTTTTAAATTCAATAACTTATAAGAATATTTTTATAAAACATGAAGACAGCGATTGCTCCGAGTCGAAGACTCGGAGTGATCGATTTCTTCATGGTTTCTAATAATTAAAGATGACCGAGTGATGATAAAATCATTGCTTAATATTATAAATTTATAAGAATATTATTACAGTAACTTTTTAAAAATTATATTCATCATTTCAAATCAATTATTATTTTCTACAATTTTTAATTATTTTTTATGGAAATAATTGAGTTTATGAAAATATTTAAATGTTTGCGTACTATTTTTGGGAATTTGAAATTGATTTGAAAATAATTGAACTTTGGGGAAGAATTTTGTTATTTATAAAGATAATTGGGATTTTGACGAGAATTTTTTTTAAATTTAAAAGATAATTGAATTTTATGAGAAGAATTTTGTCACTCTTGAAAATAATTGAATTTTTGTAATTATTTGTAATTTTTTCGAAATTGGATTTTTTTTTAGTGTTTTCAACAAAAAGTTTAACCCCTTCGCAGTCCAGTTGAAAATCGCTTGTGGTCCAAAAACGGTCCGAAAAAAAAGTTTACGAAAAATATGATTTTATCATATATAAGGTTTTTGGGGTCGTTGAATTCGAATTTGAGGTTAGTTTTTGAAAATTCAAAATGGCGGATCCAATATGGCGACCAAATATGGTGGATAATTTTAAAATTAAAGTGTTTTAAGGGAAATTCATTTCTCGGGGGTTTTCGAGGTCGCTGAATCCAAATCTGAAGTCAGATTTAAAAAATTCAAAATGGCGGACCCAAAATGGCGACTTCAAAAAATTTTTTTTTCAGATTTGCTTAAAACTCGTTACTCGGGGGTTTTCGGGGTCTCTGATTACAAATATGATGTCAGATTTTTAAAATTCAAAATGTCGGATCCAATATGGCGGATAATTTCAAGATTGATGCGTTTCGATCGAAATTCGGTTCCCGGGGTATTTTGGGGTCGCTGAATTCGAATTTGATGTTCGTTTTTCTAAATGCTAAATTGTGGATTCAATATGTCGATCAAATTTTTTGAATGTTGACAAATTTGTCTAAAATGTTTACTCAGGGGTTTTTGAGGTAACTTCATATTTTTTTCGCATCAATCTTGAAATCATCCGCCATATTGGATCCGCCATTTTGAATTTTGAAAATCTGACATCATATTTGTAATCAGAGACCCCGAAAACCCCCGAGTAACGTGTTTAAAGCGAATTTGAAATTTTTCTATTTTTTGAAGTCGACATTTTGGGTACGCCATTTTGAATTTTTTAAATCTGACTTCAGATTCGGATTCAGCGACCCCAAAAACAGTAGTATGTACTTCGCTACTACAATCAAATCATGTTTAGTATTTTTTTTTGAGATGGCCATATATGGCCACAGACGCAAAGGTGGCACGACTTTTCGTGGCCATATATGGGCCATGGACTGTTAAGGGCTTAAATTACAAATTTTTAAATTCTATTATTTTTAAAATTGCTGATTTTGTCCCAAAAAGTTAAATTGTTACTAGTTGTTTAATATAAATAAAATTTATTTGATAATAAAGTAAACGTTTACTTGAAAAAAAAAGTTGTTCATAAGTATTATTCTCCTTATGAAAACAGACATTATTATGAAACTATAATCATTGATGTAAGCCTTTTGGGTAACAAAAACAGCCACGAATTTCGATTTGGAACTTCAGAAAGACAAACTTTCTATAACAAGTAGAATTGTTGTACCTATATTGTAAACCACAAGGAAGCAATTTCCCCTAGGATAACTTGTTATCACAACGTAAATATAACCCTTTCTTGATCCTCTCGAGTCTCGCTTCCAGAATCTAATTCATCTTCTTTTACTTTCCCACATCTAATGTTAATATTTTCCAAGAAAGTAAAATTCGTTAATTATTACGAAATTTTCCAATAGCACAAAACAAAGTAAGTAAAGTAAAGAAGGTGCGTGAAAAGTAAAATTTGAATTAAGTAAAAAATGACGTAAAGTTAAATTTGAGTAGAGTAAAATTTGACAAAATTGTATAAATAAGTAATGAGTAAAATGTAAGTGAAGTTAAAAGGTGAATAAAATAAGAAAAGTTGATTGTAAATGAGGATAAAATTTTTTATCCTCCTTTTTTTTTAGTAGAAGTCATAAAAAAAAGAAGTGGCTTTTTTGCGCAGATTTATGTTTTAAAAAGGGGCAAAAAAAAGAGAGAAGGAAGCTAATCAGAAAGTGGAATCAGAACTTAAGCGATTTTGTACAAGTTGATACACTTTCGGTCATTCGAAAAAGTTGAAGGAAAAGCAAAAGGGGAGTTTAGACGTCATGCAATTTAATTACATTTACTTGATGTCGACGCGTCACGAACAAGTCTTGCGAATAATGAGGCAAGGAACAGTTAAAAAGAAAGTGAACAGCAAGAACATTCCACCGCCCTCATTCCGCATTGCGGCCTCTCTTGAAACCGGGTAGATGATCGCTGAGGAAAGCGCTGTGGCATTTTGCGACGTAACGAGGGGAATTAACCTCAGAGTTTAACACGATACAACCGTGGACTTTCGTGGTGGCGCACATCAGGACAACCAACTTTACTTCACTCCCCCCTCTCTCTCTCTCTTTCTCTTTTCGACAGTTTACCTTTCACTCCCTCCCTCTCTCTCTTTTCCTCCTCTTTCTCTTTCCATCTTCAAAACTAAGAAACAGTGCTTCATTTTCTCTTTGTTGCTCGTTAGCTGGAATTATTCTTCCCCATAACTTCGCAGTAAATGGCGCCAAGGCGATCGCGCATGGAGAGAAATTCTCACCCGAGAAAATGATTAATGCACCGAGATTAAATTCTGTTTCAGTTGTCTAAAAGTTTTCAAGATGTCGAGACTGAGAGAAAATCTCGCGTGGCTGCTTTTAACTGCTTTTATTTTATTTTTTTTTGGGAAAAAAAGGAAAATTGGAATTCCTACTCGTCACTGTTGCACTAGTCTTTTAATTCTAAATCAGTAGGATTTCACTGATAATTAGCGAAATTTGGCTGATTTCTAAAGTGACTGTTCTCACGAAATTCCAACAGCTGAATTTGGATTCAGATCAGTTGAAAATTATTGAATTAGCAGTCATTTTTCACTTATTGAAGTAGAATTAGGTTTCCCCAATTCTTTTAAGTTTAGAACAAACTAACAGAAGCAAAAGTTTATTTAAATCAGACAGAATTTAGGTAAATTTTACCCAATTCCAAGAATGGTTGTCAGTAGAAAAAGTAAATTGTAGTCAGACACAAATTATTAAAATTCTTGTTATTTGTTAACTGATTGTCAGTAGTAGAGGTTTTAGTGTTTTAAAATATAATATTTAAAATAATTTATCAGTAGTGAAAATTAATTTCAGTCAGAAACAATTTATTAGAATTCTCGGAATTTAAAGACTAATTGTCAGTAGTACAAGTTAAAATTTTAGAAAACATTTAAAAATAGGAGGCGTTCACAGTAAACCGTGAGGTGTTAAAATAACACCAGAATGGATTATAATAATCTGCAACAGTTTAATCCCTCTAGGATAAAATTAACACCAGAAAGGATTCAAATAATCTATTTTGGTGTTATTTTTAACTACACTGAGAAAAATGGATATTAAGCCTTATTATCTAGATATTAATGGTCAATATCTGTGACAGTGAACTATGTAAACTTTTTAGGTGTTCAAATTTAGTATCTAAAACATTGGAAAAAGACTTGTTCAAACATAACCTCACATATACAGATTATACTTTTTAACATCTGAGATATTAAACCATAACATCTGGATGATATGCATTAGCATCCTTCCTTAATATCTAGTATATTAAGAGTTTTAATATCCAGTTTTCTCATTGTATAAATGAAATTTTACTTTAAATAAAACACCAAAGTCAACGATTCGAAAAAATTCAACGAATTTAGCTTCCTCAGGGAGAATAGTCAGTTAGTAAGTTACTTACTAACTTACTAACTAACTTAGTAACACTACTTACAAAATTCAATTGTGTTCAAAAATTTAAAAAAAAATTCAAGTCAAAATTTCAATTCTCTTTATAAATAATAAAATTCTTCTCTGATATTCAATTATTTCACAAAATATTAATCAAATTCTTATCAAAAATTCAAAAACTTTCAAAAGTTTTCTAAAATTCAATAATTTTCAATATCTACTATTTCAATAAAATTTTCAAAAAAAATTCCATTATTAAAAAAATTTAAATGAAATTCTACGCAAACATTCAATTATTTTCGGTGCCGTGAAGCTAGCGAACAGCCATCCGCCAGACGACATAAAAATTAATTGTTTATTAACAATTGACTTTATTGAAGCTCTTAGCTTCGCAAAGCTCGAAAATTCGATTGTCTGCTAATTGGCGGATGGAGTATTTTGACTAGTAATTTTGCCAAAATTATTCAGCAATTAAAAATTCTAGAAAATAAACATCTAATGAGGAACAGGCAACAACAAAATCAATTGTTTATTAACAATTGAATTTTTTAAAGCTCTTAGCTTCGAAACTTCGAAAATTCGATTGTCTGCTAATTGGCGGATGGAGTATTTTGACTAGTAATTTTGCCAAAATTATTTTACTGGAAGAAATTCTTGTAAATAAACATCTAATAAACAATAGGCAACAACAAAATCAATTGTTTATTAACAATTGAAATTTTAAAGCTCTTAGCTTCGAAAACTCGAAAATTCGATTGTCTGCTAATTGGCGGATGGAGTATTTTGACTAGTAATTTTGCCAAAATTATTTTACTGGAAGAAATTCTTGTAAATAAACATCTAATAAACAATAGACAACAACAAAATCAATTGTTTATTAACAATTGAATTTTTTAAAGCTTTTTTAAAGCTCTTAGCTTCGAATCCTCGAAAATTCGATTGTCTGCTAATTGGCGGATGGAGTATTTTGACTAGTAATTTTGCCAAAATTATTTCACTGGAAGAAATTCTTGTTAATAAACATCTAGTTAACAACAGGCAACAACAAAATCAATTGTTTATTAACAATTGAAATTTTAAAGCTCTTAGCTTCGAAACTCGAAAATTCGATTGTCTGCTAATTGGCGGATGGAGTATTTTGACTAGTAATTTTGCCAAAATTATTTTACTGGAAGAAATTCTTGTGAATAAACATCTAGTTAACAACAGGAAACAACAAAATCAATTGTTTATTAACAAATTTAATTTTTTAAAGCTCTTAGCTTCGAAACCTCGAAAATTCGATTGTCTGCTAATTGGCGGATGGAGTATTTTCACTAGTAATTTTGCCAAAATTATTTTACTGGAAGAAATTCTTGTAAATAAACATCTTATAAACAATAGGCAACAACAAAATCAATTGTTTATTAACAATTAAATTTTTTAAAGCTCTTAGCTTCGAAACCTCGAAAATTCGATTGTCTGCTAATTGGCGGATGGAGTATTTTGACTAGTAATTTTGCCAAAATTATTCAGCAATTAAAAATTCTAGAAAATAAACATCTAATGAGGAACAGGCAACAACAAAATCAATTGTTTATTAACAATTGAATTTTTTAAAGCTCTTAGCTTCGAAACTTCGAAAATTCGATTGTCTGCTAATTAGCGGATGGAGTATTTTGACTAGTAATTTTGCCAAACTTATTTTCCTGGAGGAAATTCTTTAAATAAACATCTAATGAGGAACAGCAACAACAAAATCAATTGTTTATTAAAAATTTAATTTTTTAAAGCTCTTAGCTTCAAAAACTCGAAAATTCGATTGTCTGCTAATTGGCGGATGGAGTATTTTGACTAGTAATTTTGCCAAAATTATTTCACTGGAGAAAATTCTTGTAAATAAACATCTAATAAACAATAAGCAACAACAAAATCAATTGTTTATTAACAATTGAATTTTTTAAAGCTCTTAGCTTCACAAACTCAAAAATTCGATTGTCTGCTAATTGGCGGATGGAGTATTTTGACTAGTAATTTTGCCAAAATTATTTTACTGAAAGAAATTCTTGTAAATAAACATCTAATAAACAATAGGCAACAACAAAATCAATTGTTTATTTACAATTTAATTTTTTAAAGCTCTTAGCTTCGCAAAACTCGAAAATTCGATTTTCTGCTAATTGGCGGATGGAGTATTTTGACTAGTAATTTTGCCAAAATTATTCAGCAATTGAAAATTCTTGTAAATAAACATCTAATAAACAATAGGCAACAACAAAATCAATTGTTTATTAACAATTGAATTTTTTAAAGCTCTTAGCTTCGAAACCTCGAAAATTCGATTGTCTGCTAATTGGCGGATGGAGTATTTTGACTAGTAATTTTGCCAAAATTATTTTACTGAAAGAAATTCTTATAAATAAACATCTAGTTAACAACAGAAAACAACAAAATCAATTGTTTATTAACAATTGAATTTTTTAAAGCTCTTAGCATCGAAAACTCGAAAATTCGATTGTCTGCTAATTGGCGGATGGAGTATTTTGACTAGTAATTTTGCCAAACTTATTCAGCAATTGAAAATTCTAGAAAATAAACATCTATTGAACAACAGGCAACAACAAAATTAATTGTTTATTAACAATTGAATTTTTAAAGCTCTTAGCTTCGAAACCTCGAAAATTCGATTGTCTGCTAATTGGCGGATGGAGTATTTTGACTAGTAATTTTGCCAAAATTATTTTACTGGAAGAAATTTTTGTGAATAAACATCTAGTTAACAACAGGAAACAACAAAATCAATTGTTTATTAACAAATTTAATTTTTTAAAGCTCTTAGCTTCGAAACCTCGAAAATTCGATTGTCTGCTAATTGGCGGATGGAGTATTTTGACTAGTAATTTTGCCAAAATTATATTACTGGAAGAAATTCTTGTGAATAAACATCTAATAAACAATAGGCAACAACAAAATCAATTGTTTATTAACAATTGAATTTTTGAAAGCTCTTAGCTTCGAAAACTCGAAAATTCGATTGTCTGCTAATTGGCGGATGGAGTATTTTGACTAGTAATTTTGCCAAAATTATTCAGCAATTAAAAATTCTAGAAAATAAACATCTAATGAGGAACAGGCAACAACAAAATCAATTGTTTATTAACAATTGAATTTTTTAAAGCTCTTAGCTTCACAAACTCGAAAATTCGATTGTCTGCTAATTGGCGGATGGAGTATTTTGACTAGTAATTTTGCCAAAATTATTTTACTGGAAGAAATTCTTGAAAATAAACATCTTATAAACAATAGGCAACAACAAAATCAATTGTTTATTAACAATTAAATTTTTTAAAGCTCTTAGCTTCGAAACCTCGAAAATTCGATTGTCTGCTAATTGGCGGATGGAGTATTTTGACTAGTAATTTTGCCAAAATTATATTACTGGAAGAAATTCTTGTAAATAAACATCTAGTTAACAACCGGAAAAAACAAAATCAATTGTTTATTAACAATTGAATTTTTTAAAGCTCTTAGCTTCGAAAACTCGAAAATTCGATTGTCTGCTAATTGGCGGATGGAGTATTTTGACTAGTAATTTTGCCAAAATTATTTTACTGGAAGAAATTCTTGTAAATAAACATCTTATAAACAATAGGCAACAACAAAATCAATTGTTTATTAACAATTAAATTTTTTAAAGCTCTTAGCTTCGAAACCTCGAAAATTCGATTGTCTGCTAATTGGCGGATGGAGTATTTTGACTAGTAATTTTGCCAAAATTATTTTACTGGAGGAAATTCTTGTAAAAAAACATCTAGTTAACAACAGGAAACAACAAAATCAATTGTTTATTAACAAATTTAATTTTTGAAAGCTCTTAGCTTCGAAAACTCGAAACTTCGATTGTCTGCTAATTGGCGGATGGAGTATTTTGACTAGTAAATTTGCCAAAATTATTTTACTGGAAGAAGTTCTTGTAAATAAACATCTAATAAACAATAAGCAACAACAAAATCAATTGTTTATTATCAATTAAAATTTTAAAGCTCTTAGCTTCGAAACCTCGAAAATTCGATTTTCTGCTAATTGGCGGATGGAGTATTTTGACTAGTAATTTTGCCAAAATTATTTTACTGGAAGAAATTCTTGTAAATAAACATCTTATAAACAATAGGCAACAACAAAATCAATTGTTTATTAACAATTAAATTTTTTAAAGCTCTTAGCTTCGAAAACTCGAAAATTCGATTGTCTGCTAATTGGCGGATGGAGTAATTTGACTAGTAATTTTGCCAAAATTATTTTACTGGAAGAAATTCTTGTAAATAAACATCTAGTTAACAACAGGAAAAAACAAAATCAATTGTTTATTAACAATTGAATTTTTTAAAGCTCTTAGCTTCGAAAACTCGAAAATTCGATTGTCTGCTAATTGGCGGATGGAGTATTTTGACTAGTAATTTTGCCAAAATTATTTTACTGAAAGAAATTCTTATAAATAAACATCTAGTTAACAACAGGAAACAACAAAATCAATTGTTTATTAACAATTGAATTTTTTAAAGCTCTTAGCTTCGAAAACTCGAAAATTCGATTGTCTGCTAATTGGCGGATAGAGTATTTTGACTAGTAATTTTGCCAAAATTATATTACTGGAAGAAATTCTTGTAAATAAACATCTAATAAACAATAGGCAACAACAAAATCAATTGTTTATTTACAATTTAATTTTTTAAAGCTCTTAGCTTCGCAAAACTCGAAAATTCGATTTTCTGCTAATTGGCGGATGGAGTATTTTGACTAGTAATTTTGCCAAAATTATTCAGCAATTGAAAATTCTTGTAAATAAACATCTAATAAACAATAGGCAACAACAAAATCAATTGTTTATTAACAATTGAATTTTTTAAAGCTCTTAGCTTCGAAACCTCGAAAATTCGATTGTCTGCTAATTGGCGGATGGAGTATTTTGACTAGTAATTTTGCCAAAATTATTTTACTGAAAGAAATTCTTATAAATAAACATCTAGTTAACAACAGAAAACAACAAAATCAATTGTTTATTAACAATTGAATTTTTTAAAGCTCTTAGCATCGAAAACTCGAAAATTCGATTGTCTGCTAATTGGCGGATGGAGTATTTTGACTAGTAATTTTGCCAAACTTATTCAGCAATTGAAAATTCTAGAAAATAAACATCTATTGAACAACAGGCAACAACAAAATTAATTGTTTATTAACAATTGAATTTTTAAAGCTCTTAGCTTCGAAACCTCGAAAATTCGATTGTCTGCTAATTGGCGGATGGAGTATTTTGACTAGTAATTTTGCCAAAATTATTTTACTGGAAGAAATTTTTGTGAATAAACATCTAGTTAACAACAGGAAACAACAAAATCAATTGTTTATTAACAAATTTAATTTTTTAAAGCTCTTAGCTTCGAAACCTCGAAAATTCGATTGTCTGCTAATTGGCGGATGGAGTATTTTGACTAGTAATTTTGCCAAAATTATTTTACTGAAAGAAATTCTTGTAAATAAACATCTAATAAACAATAGGCAACAACAAAATCAATTGTTTATTTACAATTTAATTTTTTAAAGCTCTTAGCTTCGCAAAACTCGAAAATTCGATTTTCTGCTAATTGGCGGATGGAGTATTTTGACTAGTAATTTTGCCAAAATTATTCAGCAATTGAAAATTCTTGTAAATAAACATCTAATAAACAATAGGCAACAACAAAATCAATTGTTTATTAACAATTGAATTTTTTAAAGCTCTTAGCTTCGAAACCTCGAAAATTCGATTGTCTGCTAATTGGCGGATGGAGTATTTTGACTAGTAATTTTGCCAAAATTATTTTACTGAAAGAAATTCTTATAAATAAACATCTAGTTAACAACAGAAAACAACAAAATCAATTGTTTATTAACAATTGAATTTTTTAAAGCTCTTAGCATCGAAAACTCGAAAATTCGATTGTCTGCTAATTGGCGGATGGAGTATTTTGACTAGTAATTTTGCCAAACTTATTCAGCAATTGAAAATTCTAGAAAATAAACATCTATTGAACAACAGGCAACAACAAAATTAATTGTTTATTAACAATTGAATTTTTAAAGCTCTTAGCTTCGAAACCTCGAAAATTCGATTGTCTGCTAATTGGCGGATGGAGTATTTTGACTAGTAATTTTGCCAAAATTATTTTACTGGAAGAAATTTTTGTGAATAAACATCTAGTTAACAACAGGAAACAACAAAATCAATTGTTTATTAACAAATTTAATTTTTTAAAGCTCTTAGCTTCGAAACCTCGAAAATTCGATTGTCTGCTAATTGGCGGATGGAGTATTTTGACTAGTAATTTTGCCAAAATTATATTACTGGAAGAAATTCTTGTGAATAAACATCTAATAAACAATAGGCAACAACAAAATCAATTGTTTATTAACAATTGAATTTTTGAAAGCTCTTAGCTTCGAAAACTCGAAAATTCGATTGTCTGCTAATTGGCGGATGGAGTATTTTGACTAGTAATTTTGCCAAAATTATTTTACTGGAAGAAATTCTTGTGAATAAACATCTAGTTAACAACAGGAAACAACAAAATCAATTGTTTATTAACAAATTTAATTTTTTAAAGCTCTTAGCTTCGAAACCTCGAAAATTCGATTGTCTGCTAATTGGCGGATGGAGTATTTTGACTAGTAATTTTGCCAAAATTATATTACTGGAAGAAATTCTTGTAAATAAACATCTAGTTAACAACCGGAAAAAACAAAATCAATTGTTTATTAACAATTGAATTTTTTAAAGCTCTTAGCTTCGAAAACTCGAAAATTCGATTGTCTGCTAATTGGCGGATGGAGTATTTTGACTAGTAATTTTGCCAAAATTATTTTACTGGAAGAAATTCTTGTAAATAAACATCTTATAAACAATAGGCAACAACAAAATCAATTGTTTATTAACAATTAAATTTTTTAAAGCTCTTAGCTTCGAAACCTCGAAAATTCGATTGTCTGCTAATTGGCGGATGGAGTATTTTGACTAGTAATTTTGCCAAAATTATTCAGCAATTAAAAATTCTAGAAAATAAACATCTAATGAGGAACAGGCAACAACAAAATCAATTGTTTATTAACAATTGAATTTTTTAAAGCTCTTAGCTTCGAAACTTCGAAAATTCGATTGTCTGCTATTTAGCGGATGGAGTATTTTGACTAGTAATTTTGCCAAACTTATTTTCCTGGAGGAAATTCTTTAAATAAACATCTAATGAGGAACAGCAACAACAAAATCAATTGTTTATTAAAAATTTAATTTTTTAAAGCTCTTAGCTTCAAAAACTCGAAAATTCGATTGTCTGCTAATTGGCGGATGGAGTATTTTGACTAGTAATTTTGCCAAAATTATTTTACTGGAAGAAATTCTTGTAAATAAACATCTAATGAACTATAGGCAACAACAAAATCAATTGTTTATAACCAATTTAAATTTTAAAGCTCTTAGCTTCGCAAAACACAAAAATTCGATTGTCTGCTAATTGGCGGATAAAGTATTTTGACTAGTAATTTTGCCAAAATTATTTTACTGGAAGAAATTCTTGTAAATAAACATCTAATAAACAATAGGCAACAACAAAATCAATAGTTTATTAACAATTGAATTTTTGAAAGCTCTTAGCTTCACAAACTCGAAAATTCGATTGTCTGCTAATTGGCGGATGGAGTATTTTGACTAGTAATTTTGCCAAAATTATTTTACTGGAAGAAATTCTTGTAAATAAACATCTAATGAACAATAGGCAACAACAAAATCAATTGTTTATAACCAATTTAAATTTTAAAGCTCTTAGCTTCGCAAAACACAAAAATTGGATTGTCTGCTAATTGGCGGATAAAGTATTTTGACTAGTAATTTTGCCAAAATTATTTTACTGGAAGAAATTCTTGTAAATAAACATCTAATAAACAATAGGCAACAACAAAATCAATTGTTTATTAACAATTGAATTTTTGAAAGCTCTTAGCTTCGAAAACTCGAAAATTCGATTGTCTGCTAATTGGCGGATGGAGTATTTTGACTAGTAATTTTGCCAAAATTATTTTACTGGAGGAAATTCTTGTAAAAAAACATCTAGTTAACAACAGGAAACAACAAAATCAATTGTTTATTAACAAATTTAATTTTTGAAAGCTCTTAGCTTCGAAAACTCGAAAATTCGATTGTCTGCTAATTGGCGGATGGAGTATTTTGACTAGTAATTTTGCCAAAATTATTTTACTGGAAGAAATTCTTGTAAATAAACATCTAATGAAAAATAGGAAACAACAAAATCAATTGCTTATTGACAATTAATCTTTTTAAGCTTCTTTAAAGCTCTTTTCTTCGAAACATCGAAAATTCAATTGTCTGCTAATTGGCGGATGGAGTATTTTGACTAGTAATTTTGCCAAAATTATTTCACTGGAAGAAATTCTTGTAAATAAACATCTAATGAACAATAAGAATCAACAAAATCAATTGTTTATTAACAATTAATTTTGTTAAAGCTTTTTTAAAGCTCTTAGCTTCGAAAACTCGAAAATTCGATTGTCTGCTAATTGGCGGATGGAGTATTTTGACTAGTAATTTTGCCAAAATTATTTTACTGGAAGAAATTCTTGTAAATAAACATCTAATGAACAATAGGCAACAACAAAATCAATTGTTTATAACCAATTTAAATTTTAAAGCTCTTAGCTTCGCAAAACACAAAAATTGGATTGTCTGCTAATTGGCGGATAAAGTATTTTGACTAGTAATTTTGCCAAAATTATTTTACTGGAAGAAATTCTTGTAAATAAACATCTAATAAACAATAGGCAACAACAAAATCAATTGTTTATTAACAATTGAATTTTTGAAAGCTCTTAGCTTCGAAAACTCGAAAATTCGATTGTCTGCTAATTGGCGGATGGAGTATTTTGACTAGTAATTTTGCCAAAATTATTTTACTGGAGGAAATTCTTGTAAAAAAACATCTAGTTAACAACAGGAAACAACAAAATCAATTGTTTATTAACAAATTTAATTTTTGAAAGCTCTTAGCTTCGAAAACTCGAAAATTCGATTGTCTGCTAATTGGCGGATGGAGTATTTTGACTAGTAATTTTGCCAAAATTATTTTACTGGAAGAAATTCTTGTAAATAAACATCTAATGAAAAATAGGAAACAACAAAATCAATTGCTTATTGACAATTAATCTTTTTAAGCTTCTTTAAAGCTCTTTTCTTCGAAACATCGAAAATTCAATTGTCTGCTAATTGGCGGATGGAGTATTTTGACTAGTAATTTTGCCAAAATTATTTCACTGGAAGAAATTCTTGTAAATAAACATCTAATGAACAATAAGAATCAACAAAATCAATTGTTTATTAACAATTAATTTTGTTAAAGCTTTTTTAAAGCTCTTAGCTTCGAAAACTCGAAAATTCGATTGTCTGCTAATTGGCGGATGGAGTATTTTGACTAGTAATTTTGCCAAAATTATTTTACTGGAAGAAATTCTTGTAAATAAACATCTAGTTAACAACAGGAAAAAACAAAATCAATTGTTTATTAACAATTGAATTTTTTAAAGCTCTTGGCTTCGAAAACTCGAAAATTCGATTGTCTGCTAATTGGCGGATGGAGTATTTTGACTAGTAATTTTGCCAAAATTATTTTACTGAAAGAAATTCTTATAAATAAACATCTAGTTAACAACAGGAAACAACAAAATCAATTGTTTATTAACAATTGAATTTTTTAAAGCTCTTAGCTTCGAAAACTCGAAAATTCGATTGTCTGCTAATTGGCGGATGGAGTATTTTGACTAGTAATTTTGCCAAAATTATATTACTGGAAGAAATTCTTGTAAATAAACATCTAATAAACAATAGGCAACAACAAAATCAATTGTTTATTAACAATTTAATTTTTTAAAGCTCTTAGCTTCGCAAAACTCGAAAATTCGATTTTCTGCTAATTGGCGGATGGAGTATTCTGACTAGTAATTTTGCCAAAATTATTCAGCAATTGAAAATTCTTGTAAATAAACATCTAATAAACAATAGGCAACAACAAAATCAATTGTTTATTAACAATTGAATTTTTTAAAGCTCTTAGCTTCGAAACCTCGAAAATTCGATTGTCTGCTAATTGGCGGATGGAGTATTTTGACTAGTAATTTTGCCAAAATTATTTTACAGAAAGAAATTCTTATAAATAAACATCTAATAAACAATAGGCAACAACAAAATCAATTGTTTATTAACAATTTAATTTTTTAAAGCTCTTAGCTTCGCAAAACTCGAAAATTCGATTGTCTGCTAATTGGCGGATGGAGTATTTTGACTAGTAATTTTGCCAAACTTATTCAGCAATTGAAAATTCTAGAAAATAAACATCTAATGAACAACAGGCAACAACAAAATCAATTGTTTATTAACAATTGAATTTTTTAAAGCTCTTAGCTTCGAAACTTCGAAAATTCGATTGTCTGCTGATTGGCGGATGGAGTATTTTGACTAGTAATTTTGCCAAAATTATTCAGCAATTAAAAATGCTAGAAAATAAACATCTAATAAACAACAGGCAACAAAAAAATCAATTGTTTATTAACAATTGAATTTTTTAAAGCTCTTAGCTTCGAAAACTCGAAAATTCGATTGTCTGCTAATTGGCGGATGGAGTATTTTGACTAGTAATTTTGCCAAAATTATTTTACTGGAAGAAATTCTTGTAAATAAACTTCTAATAAACAATAGGCAACAACAAAATCAATTGTTTATTAACAATTGAATTTTTTAAAGCTCTTAGCTTCGAAAACTCGAAAATTCGATTGTCTGCTAATTGGCGGATGGAGTATTTTGACTAGTAATTTTGCCAAAATTTATTTACTGAAGAAATTCTTGTAAATAAACATCTAGTTAACAACAGGCAACAACAAAATCAATTGTTTATAACAATTGAAATTTAAAGCTCTTAGCTTCGAAAACTAGAAAATTCGATTGTCTGCTAATTGGCGGTGGAGTATTTTGACTAGTAAGTTTGCCAAAACTATTCAGCTATTAAAAATTCTAGAAAATAAACATCTATAAAGAACAGCAACAACAAATCAATTGTTTAGTAACAATTGAATTTTTTAAAGCTCTTAGCTTCAAAAACTCGAAATTCGATTGTCCTGCTAATTGCGGATGGAGTATTTGACTAGTAATTTTGCCAAAATTATTTACTGGAAGAAATTCTTGTAAATAAACATCTTATAAACAATAGGCAACAACAAAATCAATTGTTTATTAACAATTAAATTTTTTAAAGCTCTTAGCTTCGAAAACTCGAAAATTCGATTGTCTGCTAATTGGCGGATGGAGTATTTTGACTAGTAATTAGCCAAAATTATTTTACTGGAAGAAATTCTTGTAAATAAACTTCTAATAAACAATAGGCAACAACAAATATTAATTGTTTATTAACATTGAATTTTTTAAAAGCTCTTAGCTTCGAAAACTCGAAAATTCGATTGTCTGCTAATTGGCGGATGGAGTATTTTGACTAGTATTTTGCCAAAATTATTTTACTGGGAAGAAATTCTTGTAAAATAAACATCTAGTTAACAACAGGCAACAACAAAATCATTTGTTTATTAACAATTGAAATTTTAAAGCTCTTAGCTTCGAAAACTAGAAAATTCGATTGTCTGCTAATTGGCGGATGGAGTATTTTGACTAGTAATTTTGCCAAAACTATTCAGCTATTAAAAATTCTAGAAAAATAACATCTAATAAAGAACAGGCAACAACAAAATCAATTGTTTATTACAATTGAATTTTTAAAAGCTCTTAGCTTCAAAACTCGAAAATTCGATTGTCTGCTAATTGGCGGATGGAGTATTTTGACTAGTAATTTTGCCAAAATTATTTACTGGAAGAAATTCCTTGTAACGAAACATCTAGTTATCAACAGCCATGCAACAACAAAATCAATTGTTTATTA